>NC_091164.1:23755995-24055995 GCF_040958095.1 Procambarus clarkii | reverse complement strand
CGTGTTCCCCTTGTGTTAAATAGACTGTCTTTATCTACCCTATCAATCCCCTTCAGAATCTTGAATGTGGTGATCATGTCCCCCTAACTCTTCTGTCTTCCAGCGAAGTGAGGTTTAATTCCCGTAGTCTCTCCTCGTAGCTCATACCTCTCAGCTCGGGTACTAGTCTGGTGGCAAACCTTTGAACCTTTTCCAGTTTAGTCTTATCCTTGACTAGATATGGACTCCATGCTGGGGCTGCATACTCCAGGATTGGCCTGACATATGTGGTATACAAAGTGTGTGTGTGTGTGTGTGTGTGTACTCATCGTTTTGTACTCACCTATTTGTGCTTGCGGGGGTTGAGCTTTGGCTCTTTGGTCCCGCCTCTCAACTGTCAATCAACTAGTGTACAGATTCCTGAGCCTACTGGGCTCTATCATATCTACATTTAAAACTGTGTATGGAGTCAGCCTCCACCACATCACTTCCTAATGCATTCCATCCGTTAACTACTCTGACACTGAAAAAGTTCCTTCTAACGTCTCTGTGGCTCATGTGGGTACTCAGTTTCCACCTGTGTTCCCTTGTTCGCGTCCCACCAGTGTTGAATAGTTTATCCTTGTTTACCCGGTCGATTCCTCTGAGGATTTTGTAGGTTGTGATCATGTCTCCCATTACTCTTCTGTCTTCCAGTGTCGTAAGGTGCATTTCCCGCAGCCTTTCCTCGTAACTCATGCCTCTTAGGTCTGGGACTAGTCTAGTGGCATACCTTTGGACTTTTTCCAGCTTCGTCTTGTGCTTGACAAGGTACGGGCTCCATGCTGGGGCCGCATACTCCAGGATTGGTCTTACATATGTGGTGTACAAGATTCTGAATGATTCCTTACACAGGTTCCTGAACGCTCTTCTGATGTTAGCCAGCCTCGCATATGCCGCAGACGTTATTCTTTTTATATGGGCTTCAGGAGACAGGTTTGGTGTGATATCAACTCCTAGATCTTTCTCTCTGTTCGTTTCATTAAGTACTTCATCTCCTATTCTGTATCCTGTGTTTGGCCTCCTATTTCCACCACCTAGTTTCATTACTTTGCATTTACTCGGGTTGAACTTCAACAGCCATTTGTTGGACCATTCACTCAGTCTGTCTAGGTCATCTTGTAGCCTCCTACTATCGTCCTCAGTTTCAATCCTCCTCATAATTTTTGCATCATCGGCAAACATTGAGAGAAACGATTCTATACCCTCTGGAAGATCATTTACATATATCAGAAACAGTATAGGTCCAAGGACTGACCCCTGCGGTACTCCACTGTGTGTGTGTGTGTGTGTGTGTGTGTGTGTGTGTGTGTGTGTGTGTGTGTGTGTGTGTGTGTGTGTGTGTGTGTGTGTGTGTGTGTGCTCGCTTGCAAGTGTAATATAAACTAGGTTACTTTAAGTAACTTATAATGACAAAACAACTTGTAACTCTCTAAATATGTTAGCCCATTTCTCTAAAATAATTATTTATATAGCAAGTGCATAGTTAAACGTGCGAAAATGGACCGTTAGATTGAAGATCGTTGGCGATTTGTACTACAGAATTACCGTAAAAGTCATCCTTAGAAAACGGAAAATATAATTAAAGACCCTAACGTGTCAAGGAACCTCGACACACAATTAACAACCCAAGACTAAATTTATGCTCTCTTGTGCTTAATTTGTTCATGTTTATATTTTATTAAGTATATATCGACTTTGGTGATAGTAGACAAGTGTAAGTAATTATTTTATTGTTGACGAAATTAGCAAATTGGATTATTTCATGGCGTATTTCGATCAGGTAATAATGGAACACCTCGTCAAGGTTACTGACAGGTGGGCTGCCAACGTGGTACATCCCAAGGATTCCCTCAACATGTTCATACCTCAGATGTAAGTGTCAGTGACTCGGAAGGACATATGTTCCATAGTGTTGGAGACACATACTAAGGACATATGTTCCATAGTGTTGGAGACACATACTAAGGACATATGTTCCATAGTGTTGGAGACACATACTAAGGACATATGTTCCATAGTGTTGGAGACACATACTAAGGAATATGCTGTAGAGAAATATTGGAACACGGAAGCCGACACTCCTCACAGCTCAGCATGTTCATGTTGTTAGATTAATGCTTCTTCTTAGACGTGTACCTTTCGTGTATAGTGATGCACACGTGTATAGTGATGTACACGTGTATAGTGATGACTACGTGTATAGTGATGAACACGTGTATAGTGATGCACACGTGTATAGTGATGACTACGTGTATAGTGATGAACACGTGTATAGTGATGTACACGTGTATAGTGATGCACACGTGTATAGTGATGACTACGTGTATAGTGATGTACACGTGTATAGTGATGCACACGTGTATAGTGATGCACAAGTGTATAGTGATGCACACGTGTATAGTGATGCACAAGTGTATAGTGATGACCACGTGTATAGTGATGACTACGTGTATAGTGATGCACACGTGTATAGTGATGCACACGTGTATAGTGATGCACACGTGTATAGTGATGAACACGTGTATAGTGATGCACACGTGTATAGTGATGCACACGTGTATAGTGATGCACACGTGTATAGTGATGAACACGTGTATAGTGATGCACACGTGTATAGTGATGCACACGTTTATAGTGATGCACACGTGTATAGTGATGAACACGTGTATAGTGATGCACACGTGTATAGTGATGCACACGTTTATAGTGATGCACACGTGTATAGTGATGTACACGTGTATAGTGATGAACACGTGTATAGTGATGAACACGTGTATAGTGATGTACACGTGTAAAGTGATGAACACGTGTATAGTGATGCACACGTGTATAGTGATGTACACGTGTATAGTGATGCACACGTGTATAGTGATGCACACGTGTATAGTGATGTACACGTGTATAGTGATGCACACGTGTATAGTGATGAACACGTGTATAGTGATGCACACGTGTATAGTGATGAACACGTGTATAGTGATGTACACGTGTATAGTGATGAACACGTTTATAGTGATGAACACGTGTATAGTGATGTACACGTGTAAAGTGATGAACACGTGTATAGTGATGAACACGTGTATAGTGATGAACACGTGTATAGTGACGAACACGTGTATAGTGATGTCCACGTGTATAGTGATGAACACGTGTATAGTGATGAACACGTGTATAGTGATGTCCACGTGTATAGTGATGAACACGTGTATAGTGATGAACACGTGTATAGTGATGTACACGTGTATAGTGATGAACACGTGTATAGTGATGAACACGTGTATAGTGATGTACACGTGTATAGTGATGAACACGTGTATAGTGATGAACACGTGTATAGTGATGTACACGTGTATAGTGATGAACACGTGTATAGTGATGTCCACGTGTATAGTGATGAACACGTGTATAGTGATGAACACGTGTATAGTGATGTACACGTGTATAGTGATGAACACGTGTATAGTGATGAACACGTGTATAGTGATGACCACGTGTATAGTGATGCACACGTGTAAAGTGATGAACACGTGTATAGTGATGCACACGTGTATAGTGATGCACACGTGTATAGTGATGCACACGTGTATAGTGATGACCACGTGTATAGTGATGCACACGTGTATAGTGATGACCACGTGTATAGTGATGCACACGTGTATAGTGATGAACACGTGTATAGTGATGTACACGTGTATAGTGATGTACACGTGTATAGTGATGAACACGTGTATAGTGATGAACACGTGTATAGTGATGCACACGGGTATAGTGATGAACACGTGTATATTGATGAACACGTGTATAGTGATGACCACGTGTATAGTGATGAACACGTGTATAGTGATGAACACAATAACATTAACTGACTTCCAGAAGTTAAGCACATTATTACGGCCCACAGCAACAAGAATAGATTCCTTGACTTACCAGCACAGATGGTGGTGACTGATGACTTACCAGCACAGATGGTGGTGACTGATGACTTACCAGCACAGATGGTGGTGACTGATGACTTACCAGCACAGATGGTGGTGACTTATGACTTACCAGCACAGATGGTGGTGACTGATGACTTACCAGCACAGATGGTGGTGACTTATGACTTACCAGCACAGATGGTGGTGACTGATGACTTACCAGCACAGATGGTGGTGACTGATGACTTACCAGCACAGATGGTGGTGACTGATGACTTACCAGCACAAATGGTGGTGACTGATGACTTACCAGCACAGATGGTGGTGACTGATGACTTACCAGCACAGATGGTGGTGACTGATGACTTACCAGCACAGATGGTGGTGACTGATGACTTACCAGCACACATGGTGGTGACTGATGACTTACCAGCACAGATGGTGGTGACTGATGACTTACCAGCACACATGGTGGTGACTGATGACTTACCAGCACACATGGTGGTGACTGATGACTTACCAGCACAGATGGTGGTGACTGATGACTTACCAGCACAGATGGTGGTGACTGATGACTTACCAGCACAGATGGTGGTGACTGATGACTTACCAGCACAGATGGTGGTGACTGATGACTTACCAGCACACATGGTGGTGACTGATGACTTACCAGCACAGATGGTGGTGACTGATGACTTACCAGCACATATGGTGGTGACTGATGACTTACCAGCACAGATGGTGGTGACTGATGACTTACCAGCACAGATGGTGGTGACTGATGACTTACCAGCACAGATGGTGGTGACTGATGACTTACCAGCACAGATGGTGGTGACTGATGACTTACCAGCACAGATGGTGGTGACTGATGACTTACCAGCACAGATGGTGGTGACTGATGACTTACCAGCACAGATGGTGGTGACTGATTACTTACCACCACAGATGGTGGTGACTGATGACTTACCAGCACAGATGGTGGTGACTGATGACTTACCAGCACAGATGGTGGTGACTGATGACTTACCAGCACAGATGGTGGTGACTGATGACTTACCAGCACAGATGGTGGTGACTGATGACTTACCAGCACAGATGGTGGTGACTGATGACTTACCAGCACAGATGGTGGTGACTGATGACTTACCTGCACAGATGGTGGTGACTGATGACTTACCAGCACAGATGGTGGTGACTGATGACTTACCAGCACAGATGGTGGTGACTGATGACTTACCAGCACAGATGGTGGTGACTGATGACTTACCAGCACAGATGGTGGTGACTGATGACTTACCAGCACAGATGGTGGTGACTGATGACTTACCAGCACAGATGGTTGTGACTGATGACTTACCACCACAGATGGCTGGGGCTGATGACTTACCAGCACAGATGGTAGTGACTGATGACTTACCAGCACAGATGGTGGTGACTGATGACTTACCAGCACACATGGTGGTGACTGATGACTTACCAGCACAGATGGTGGTGACTGATGACTTACCAGCACAGATGGCTGTGACTGATGATTTACCAGCACAGATGGTTGTGACTGATGACTTACCAGCACAGATGGCTGTGACTGATGACTTACCAGCACAGATGGTGGTGACTGATGACTTACAGCACAGATGGTGGTGACTTATGACTTACCAGCACAGATGGTGGTGACTGATGACTTACCAGCACAGATGGTGGTGACTGATGACTTACCAGCACAGATGGTGGTGACTGATGACTTACCAGCACAGATGGTGGTGACTGATGACTTACCAGCACACATGGTGGTGACTGATGACTTACCAGCACACATGATGGTGACTGATGACTTACCAGCACAGATGGCTGTGACTGATGACTTACCAGCACAGATAGTGGTGACTGATGACTTACCAGCACAGATGGTGGTGACTGATGACTTACCAGCACAGATGGTGGTGACTGATGACTTACCAGCACAGATGGTGGTGACTGATGACTTACCAGCACAGATGGTGGTGACTGATGACTTACCAGCACAGATGGTGGTGACTGATGACTTACCAAGCACAGATGGTGGTGACTGATGACTTACCAGCACAGATGGTGGTGACTGATGACTTACCAGCACAGATGGTGGTGACTGATGACTTACCAGCACAGATGGTGGTGACTGATGACTTACCAGCACAGATGGTGGTGACTGATGACTTACCAGCACAGATGGTGGTGACTGATGACTTACCAGCACAGATGGTGGTGACTGATGACTTACCAGCACAGATGGTGGTGACTGATGACTTACCAGCACAGATGGTGGTGACTGATGACTTACCAGCACAGATGGTGGTGACTGATGACTTACCAGCACAGATGGTGTGACTGATGACTTACCACCACAGATGGCTGGGCTGATGACTTACCAGCACAGATGGTAGTGACTGATGACTTACCAGCACAGATGGTGGTGACTGATGACTTACCAGCACACATGGTGGTGACTGATGACTTACCAGCACAGATGGTGGTGACTGATGACTTACCAGCACAGATGGCTGTGACTGATGACTTACCAGCACAGATGGTGGTGACTGATGACTTACCAGCACAGATGGTGGTGACTGATGACTTACCAGCACAGATGGTGGTGACTGATGACTTACCAGCACAGATGGTGGGTGACTGATGACTTACCAGCACAGATGGTGGTGACTGATGACACTTACCAGCACACATGGTGGTGACTGATGACTTACCAGCACACATGATGGTGACTGATGACTTACCAGCACAGATGGCTGTGACTGATGAGCTTACCAGCACAGATAGTGGTGACTGAGTGACTTACCAGCACAGATGGTGGTGACTGATGACTTACCAGCACAGATGGTGGTGACTGATGACTTACCAGCACAGATGGTGGTGACTGATTGACTTACCAGCACAGATGGTGGTGACTGATGACTTACCAGCACAGATGGTGGTGACTGATGACTTACCAGCACAGATGGTGGTGACTGATGACTTACCAGCACAGATGGTGGTGACTGATGACTTACCAGCACAGATGGTGGTGACTGATGACTTACCAGCACAGATGGTGGTGACTGATGACTTACCAGCACAGATGGTGGTGACTGATGACTTACCAGCAACAGATGGTGGTGACTGATGACTTACCAGCACACATGGTGGTGACTGATGACTTACCAGCACACATGGTGGTGACTGATGACTTACCAGCACACATGGTGGTGGACTGATGACTTACCAGCACAGATGGTGGTGACTGATGACTTACCAGCACAGATGGTGGTGACTGATGACTTACCAGCACACATGGTGGTGACTGATGACTTACCAGCACAGATGGTGGTGACTGATGACTTACCAGCACAGATGGTGGGTGACGTGATGACTTACCAGCACAGATGGTGGTGACTGATGACTTACCAGCACAGATGGTGGTGACTGATGACTTACCAAGCACAGGTGGTGGTGACTGATGACTTACCAGCACAGATGGTGGTGACTGATGACTTACCAGCACAGATGGTGGTGACTGATGACTTACCAGCACAGATGGTGGTGACTGATGACTTACCAGCACAGATGGTGGTGACTGATGACTTACCAGCACAGATGGTTGTGACTGATGACTTACCACCACAGATGGCTGGGGACTGATGACTTACCAGCACAGATGGTAGTGACTGATGACTTACCAGCACAGATGGTGGTGACTGATGACTTACCAGCACACATGGTGGTGACTGATGACTTACCAGCACAGATGGTGGTGACTGATGACTTACCAGCACAGATGGCTTGTGACTGATGACTTACCAGCACAGATGGTGGTGACTGATGACTTACCAGCACAGATGGTGGGGACTGATGACTTACCAGCACAGATGGTGGTGACTGATGACTTACCAGCACAGATGGTGGTGACTGATGACTTACCAGCACAGATGGTGGTGACTGATGACTTACCAGCACAGATGGTGGTGACTGATGACTTACCAGCACACATGGTGGTGACTGATGACTTACCAGCACACATGGTGGTGACTGATGACTTACCAGCACAGATGGTGGTGACTGATGACTTACCAGCACAGATGGTGGTGACTGATGACTTACCAGCACAGATGGTGGTGACTGATGACTTACCAGCACAGATGGTGGAGACTGATGACTTACCAGCACAGATGGTGGTGACTGATGACTTACCAGCACAGATGGTGGTGTCTGATGACTTACCAGCACAGATGGCTGTGACTGATGACTTACCAGCACAGATGGTGGTGACTGATGACTTACCAGCACAGATGGTGGTGACTGATGACTTACCACCACAGATGGTGGTGACTGATGACTTACCAGCACAGATGGTGGTGACTGATGACTTACAGCACAGATGGTGGTGACTGATGACTTACCAGCACAGATGGTGGTGACTGATGACTTACCAGCACAGATGGTGGTGACTGATGACTTACCAGCACAGATGGTGGTGACTGATGACTTACCAGCACAGATGGTGGTGACTGATGACTTACCAGCACAGATGGTGGTGACTGATGACTTACCAGCACAGATGGTGGTGACTGATGACTTACCAGCACAGATTGGTGTGACTGATGACTTACCAGCACAGATGGTGGTGACTGATGACTTTACCAGGCACAGAATGGTGGTCGAGCTGATGACTTACCAGCACAGATGGTTGGTGACTGATGACTTACCAGCACAGATGGTGGTGACTGATGACTTACCAGCACAGATGGTGGTGACTGATGACTTACCAGCACAGATGGTGGTGACTGATGACTTACCAGCACAGATGGTGGTGACTGATGACTTACCAGCACAGATGGTGGTGACTGATGACTGTACCAGCACAGATGGCTGGGACTGATGACTTACCAGCACAGATGGTGTGTGACTGATGACTTACCAGCACAGATGGTGGTGGACTGATGACTTACCAGCACACATGGTGGTGACTGATGACTTACCAGCACAGATGGTGGTGACTGATGACTTACCAGCACAGATGCTGTGACTGATTGACTTACCAGCACAGATGGTGGTGACTGATGACTTACCAGCACAGATGGTGGTGACTGATGACGTACCAGCACAGATGTGGTGACTGAGACTTACCAGCACAGATGGTGGTGACTGATGACTTACCAGCACAGCATGGTGGTGACTGATGACTTACCAGCACAGATGGTGGTGACTGATGACTTACCAGCACAGATGGTGGTGACTGATGACTTACCAGCACAGATGGTGGTGACTGATGACTTACCAGCACAGATGGTGGTGACTGATGACTTACCAGCACAGATGGTGGTGACTGATGACTTACCAGCACAGATGGTGGTGACTGATGACTTACCAGCACAGATGGTGGTGACTGATGACTTACCAGCACAGATGGTGGTGACTGATGACTTACCAGCACAGATGGTGGTGACTGATGACTTACCAGCACAGATGGTGGTGAACTGATGACTTACCAGCACAGATGTTGTGATGATGACTTACCACCACAGATGGCTGGGGCTGATGACTTACCAGCACAGATGGTAGTGACTGATGACTTACCAGCACAGATGGTGGTGACTGATGACTTACCAGCACACATGGTGGTGACTGATGACTTACCAGCACAGATGGTGGTGACTGATGACTTACCAGCACAGATGGCTGTGACTGATGACTTACCAGCACAGATGGTGGTGACTGATGAACTTACCAGCACAGATGGCTGTGGTGACTGATGACTTACCAGCACAGATGGTGGTGACTGATGACTTACCAGCACAGATGTGGTGACTGATGACTACCAGCAACAGCATGATGGTGACTGATGACCTACAGCACAGATGGTGGTGACTGATGACTTACCAGCACAGATGGTGGTGACTGATGACTTACCAGCACACATGGTGTGACTGAGACTTACCAGCACAGATGGTGGTGACTGATGACTTACAGCACAGATGGTGGTGACTGATGACTTACCAGCACAGATGGTGGTGACTGATTACTTACCAGCACAGATGGTGGTGACTGATGACTTACCAGCACAGATGTGGTGACTGATGACTTACCAGCACAGATGGTGGTGACTGATGACCTACAGCACAGATGGTGGGTACTGATGACTTACCAGCACAGATGGTGGTGACTGATGACTTACCAGCACAGATGGTGGTGACTGATGACTTACCAGCACAGATGTGGTGACTGATGACTTACCAGCACAGATGACTGTGAATGACTGAGACTTACAGCACACATGGTGGTGACTGATGACTTACCAGCACAGATGGTGGTGACTGATGACTTACCAGCACAGATGGTGGTGACTGATGACTTACCAGCACACATGGTGGTGACTGATGACTTACCAGCACAGATGGTGGTGACTGATGACTTACCAGCACAGATGGTGGTGACTGATGACTTACCAGCACAGATGGTGGTGACTGATGACTTACCAGCATAGATGGTGGTGACTGATGACTTACCAGCATAGATGGTGGTGACTGATGACTTACCAGCACAGATGGCTGTGACTGATGACTTACCAGCACAGACGGTGGTGACTGATGACTTACCAGCACAGATGGCTGTGACTGATGACTTACCAGCACAGATGGTGGTGACTGATGACTTACCAGCACAGATGGTGGTGACTGATGACTTACCAGCACACATGGTGGTGACTGATGACTTACCAGCACAGATGGTGGTGACTGATGACTTACCAGCACACATGGTGGTGACTGATGACTTACCAGCATAGATGGTGGTGACTGATGACTTACCAGCACAGATGGTGGTGACTGATGACTTACCAGCACAGATGGCTGTGACTGATTACTTACCAGCACAGATGGTGGTGACTGATGACTTACCAGCACAGATGGTGGTGACTGATGACTTACCACCACAGATGGTGGTGACTGATGACTTACAGCACAGATGGTGGTGACTTATGACTTACCAGCACAGATGGTGGTGACTGATGACTTACCAGCACAGATGGTGGTGACTGATGACTTACCAGCACAGATGGTGGTGACTGATGACTTACCAGCACAGATGGTTGTGACTGATGACTTACCACCACAGATGGCTGGGGCTGATGACTTACCAGCACAGATGGTAGTGACTGATGACTTACCAGCACAGATGGTGGTGACTGATGACTTACCAGCACACATGGTGGTGACTGATGACTTACCAGCACAGATGGTGGTGACTGATGACTTACCAGCACAGATGGTGGTGACTGATGACTTACCAGCACAGATGGTGGTGACTGATGACTTACCAGCACAGATGGCTGGGGCTGATGACTTACCAGCACAGATGGTGGTGACTGATGACTTACCAGCACAGATGGTAGTGACTGATGACTTACCAGCACAGATGGTGGTGACTGATGACTTACCAGCACAGATGGTGGTGACTGATGACTTACCAGCGCACATGGTGGTGACTGATGACTTACCAGCACACATGGTGGTGACTGATGACTTACCAGCACAGATGGCTGTGACTGATGACTTACCAGCACAGATGGTGGTGACTGATGACTTACCAGCACAGATGGTGGTGACTGATGACTTACCAGCACACATGGTGGTGACTGATGACTTACCAGCACAGATGGTGGTGACTGATGACTTACCAGCACAGATGGTGGTGACTGATGACTTACCAGCACAGATGGTGGTGACTGATGACTTACCAGCACAGATGGTGGTGACTGATGACTTACCAGCACAGATGGTGGTGACTGATGACTTACCAGCACATATGGTGGTGACTGATGACTTACCACCACAGATGGTGGTGACTGATGACTTACCTGCACAGATGGTGGTGACTGATGACTTACCACCACAGATGGTGGTGACTGATGACTTACCAGCACAGATGGCTGTGACTGATGACTTACCAGCACAAATGGTGGTGACTGATGACTTACCAGCACAGATGGTGGTGACTGATGACTTACAGCACACATGGTGGTGACTGATGACTTACCAGCACAGATGGTGGTGACTGATGACTTACCAGCACAGATGGTGGTGACTGATGACTTACAGCACAGATGGTGGTGACTGATGACTTACCAGCACAGATGGTGGTGACTGATGACTTACCAGCACAGATGGTGGTGACTGATGACTTACAGCACAGATGGCTGGGGCTGACGGGTCTCGTGCTGATCACGGGACGAACATGTATTAACCAACATACGACGTTAGTGTGTCACAAGTGAGACCTGAAACTCGTTATGCAGTGAGAGACACAACTTCTTACTAAAATGATCCAGTACTCTGCCAGCGATACTCACGTCTTCCAGTGAGATCCACACGGATTTTCCGGCAGTTTAGTGAAGAAACTGAGGTCGTCATTGAATACCAAGGAGCACATGCCCTACACTGATTACTGTAATGCCCGCTCCACTATGTTCACTTACTTGCTAAAAAACAATACCGCAACACACAGCAAAGAAGGCAACAAATGCCTTTCTTTGTGCTGAGCGTCAGTATTGATGATTGTCAGAGTGAACAAATGACAAGGCGCTGGCTCTCAAGTGGCAGGACAAACGTTGAGTGCAGGCGATGAGTCACAATAACGTGGCTGAAGTATGTTGACCAGACCACACACTAGAAATTGAAGGGACGACGACGTTTCGGTCCGTCCTGGACCATTCTCAAGTCGATTGTGACTCATCGCCTGCACCAATTCAAGTCGATTCACAATCGACTTGAGAATGGTCCAGGACGGACCGAAACGTCGTCGTCCCTTCAATTTCTAGTGTTGTCTGGTCAACAAACGTTGAGTGTCAACAAAGATTCACGAAGGAAATATTTTAGTGGAAATATAAACACGGGAATCAGAAAATAAGTCAACAAACTGGGTTATTAAAATATAATATGCGCATGCGTTTGATTTTGACGATGATAGGCTGCGTGCGCATGTCAGTAAATTGGTGCAAGCATTCTTTTACCACCTGATGAACATCACAATGCGCAATACCTACATGTTTCTAGTGAATACTTGACACGGAACATCATCTTGCAAGTTTAGTTCTTTAGTTGAATCCCAGTTGCTGGATACATACACACAACCATACAAGTGGAAGAGCCGTTGCTGGATACATACACACAACCATACAAGTGGAAGAGCCGTTGCTGGATACATACACACAACCATACAAGTGGAAGAGCCGTTGCTGGATACATACACACAACCATACAAGTGGAAGAGCCGTTGCTGGATACATACACACAACCATACAAGTGGAAGAGCCGTTGCTGGATACATACACACAACCGTACAAGTGGAAGAGCCGTTGCTGGATACATACACACAACCGTACAAGTGGAAGAGCCGTTGCCACTCGACAGTGAAGCACACAGCGTCTATCACACTGGCTTCCAAGAACTCTGAACTGCTACACAAACTGGAGTAGTTACCACCTGTCGGAGAGCGAGTCGGGCCCCAGCAAGGGACCATTGTGAGTAGGACCACACTGCGTTAGGACGTGATGTTAGGGGTGTAAGGGGTGAGGGGAGAAAGGGGTGTAAGGGGTGAGGGGAGTAAGGGGTGTAAGAGGTGTAAGGGGTGAGGGGACGCACTCTGCATGATTGTTCTACAGAATATCACACTCTCCTGAAATTACAGCAACTCAAGCTAGCTCATGTTCGCGTATATGGAGGGTGGGTTGGGGGGGGGGGGTACCTGGCTGTTCTCCGGTCTCTTTCTCTCCCCCCCCCTTTGCTCTATTTCAATCTCACCTCTCTTTTCCCATCTCCACCTTTCTGTCCTCTCCCCACCCTTTCTACCTTTCTCCCTCCCTCTCTCCCTCTTATACTTCTCTCCCCTCTCCTCCCTCTGTCCCAATCTTCTCTTACCCCCTCTCTCCCTCCTCTTCATATATCCCCCCCCCCCCTGTTCGATTGCTTCACTTCTCTTTTCTCCTTATCTCTTTCTGCTTCTGTCCGCCTGTCTCTATCATTCTCTGTGTCTCTCTATCTTTGTTTCTCTGCTTGTCGTCCTCTTCCTCTTTGCCCTGGTCTCTTTGTCGGCATATATCTCTGTTTCTGTCTCTCTCTGTAGGTCCGTTTCTGTCTCTTTCTTATCCTGTCTGGCTCTGTCTTTGTCGTTACGTCGACTATCTCTCTTTCTGTTCCTGTCTTTCTTATAACAAATAATATAATGGTCTCCCATTGGCATGTGGGTCTGGTTGGAGGAGCCTAGCAGTGTGAAAGATTATAAATATATATAATAGCTTCCCGTTTGCTCTGAGAAAGGGGCGGGGCTTGAGAAAACCTTTTGGAAATGTGGGAGGATTGTCTATTTTATGCTGTTACAGCCAAAGTATGAATAGCAGAAAATTTATGTTAACTTTCCTGAGACCAGTGAATTACGGTGTATGAAAATAACACATGGGTTTGAAATTTTTGCTTACAATATATTTAGCAAGGTGTAGGTAGCGGACAATGCCAAAATCATCTTTGGGGTCAGAATGTAACTCTGGTAGGCTGTTCCGTCAAGAATTCTGGCGACTCCGGAAGACCTATGTTTATCCCGTACCCCAGCCCATTCCTCCTGCAGAGTTGGGTGAGGTTAGCTCCAAACATCTGACATCGAAGCTTGCATAAAAAAACGACATTTTTCTATCAGGTATAGATTCTAAAACCTTGGAATAGGGTTGGGGCCCCTAGCGGCCCAAGCCAGCCCCAACACTCGACCCCTCGCGGCCCAAGCCAGCCCCAACACTCCACCCCTCGCGGACCAAGCCAGCCCCAACACTCCACCCCTCGCGGACCAAGCCAGCCCCAGCACACCACCCCTCACGGCCCAAGCCAGGCCTAACACTCCACCCCTCGTGGCCCAAGCCAGCACCAACACTCGACCCTCGCGGCCCAAGCCAGCCCCAACACTCCACCCCTCGCGGCCCAAGCCAGCCCCAACACTCGACCCCTCGCGGCCCAAGCCAGCACCAACACTCGACCCTCGCGGCCCAAGCCAGCCCCAACACTCCACCCCTCGCGGCCCAAGCCAGGCCTAACACTCCACCCCTCGTGGCCCAAGCCAGCCCCAACACTCGACCCCTCGCGGCCCAAGCCAGCCCCAACACTCGACCCCTCGCGGCCCAAGCCAGCACCAACACTCGACCCTCGCGGCCCAAGCCAGCCCCAACATCCACCCCTCGCGGCCCAAGCCAGCCCCAACACTCCACCCCTCGCGGCCCAAGCCAGCCCCAACACTCCACCCCTCGCGGCCCAAGCCAGCCCCAACATCCACCCCTCGCGGCCCAAGACTTATTATATATATTCGTGCTCCCTTCAGGGTAATTACCAATATAAAAATAAAAATAGTCATTCCAGGTTATGTTTTATCTTACCTGGTAAGCAATGAACATACAAAGTGTGTTCGGATTTAGCTAGTGCAATTCAGAGGTTAATTAAGTGGAAAGAGTAAAGACAAACAAATCCACAGGATCAGACGAAGCCTTTACCAGGGTCATAAAAGAATACCAGGAAGACCTAAGCCAGCCCGTGACTTTTATATTTAAATGATCATGTTGGGCAAAATACCAGAAATGTGGACAGTTACAAATATGGTGCTTTAAGAAAGGAAACAGATCACGTTATAACGACCAATTAGCTCGGTTTACGCTGTTAAAAAACTTCTTGATATCGATAATCGAATTTCTTTTTCGATAATTGAAAAAATTATTCACTTGTTTCTTAAAAACATAGATATATAAAGAATTTCAACATGGCTGTAGAAAGGGCGAGTCATGTTTAAATTGTTTTCATTCTATTCCAGGATATTTAAAGCATTTGATAGAAGAAAGGATTTTGATGCTAATCAGAGATACAAATTTGCTGTGAAATAGAGTAGTGACTCGCTGAATATTTATCGCTAAAAATAGGGTCAAAGAATGTGCGGTTTTTAGCCATATATAATTTGCTATTTATCTTGGTCCATTGAAAGAGTTAAGAGCTAGAAGAGCTGACTGTCGCAGAGGCAGTACTAAGGTCAATGTGGTGTGTTATGCTGATGATCTAGTTCTGGTCACAACCACCAAAGCCACCCAAGAGACTGTGGAAACCATGATAGGAACATGTGCGAGATGTTGTGCAGAATACAACCTGACGTTCAGCACTGCCAAAAGTGCTGTAGTTCCCTTTATCTCAATGGAGTCGTTAAATATACTTAAGATATTGATCCCAAACTCAAATTCTTACGCAGAGAGATTCCAGTAAAGTATTCTGAAAAGCATAAGGGGCATATTATTTATTCATATGACCCATTTGTCAATTTTTCTGATGCTATTAGAGACCAAAATGTTAGAACAAATGTCGGGAGAGAATTCGGTCATCTTGATACCTGGTCGAAAGTTATTTAACAATATCTTAACCTACACGGATGTGAACTATGTGACCTTCACAATGCTGTTCTTTGTAACCTTATTAATTGTGAATATAGGAAATGTTCAAGACGAATCTTGGGTGACCGTCCTCGAACAGACTGCAGTCTCGTACCAGGCCTGGTGTCCCCACCCACACAGTCTCGTACCAGGCCTGGTGTCCCCACCCACACAGTCTCGTACCAGGCCTGGTGTCCCCACTCACACAGTCTCGTACCAGGCCTGGTGTCCCCACCCACACAGTCTCGTACCAGGCCTGGTGTCCCCACCCACACAGTCTCGTACCAGGCCTGGTGTCCCCACCCACACAGTCTCGTACCAGGCCTGGTGTCCCCACCCACACAGTCTCGTACCAGGCCTGGTGTCCCCACCCACACAGTCTCGTACCAGGCCTGGTGTCCCCACTCACACAGTCTCGTACCAGGCCTGGTGTCCCCACCCACACAGTCTCGTACCAGGCCTGGTGTCCCCACCCACACAGTCTCATACCAGGCCTGGTGTCCCCACCCACACAGTCTCGTACCAGGCCTGGTGTCCCCACCCACAGTCTCATACCAGGCCTGGTGTCCCCACCCTCACAGTCTCATACCAGGCCTGGTGTCCCCACCCTCACAGTCTCATACCAGGCCTGGTGTCCCCACCCACACAGTCTCATACCAGGCCTGGTGTCCCCACCCACACAGTCTCGTACCAGGCCTGGTGTCCCCACCCACACAGTCTCATACCAGGCCTGGTGTCCCCACCCACACAGTCTCGTACCAGGCCTGGTGTCCCCACCCACACAGTCTCATACCAGGCCTGGTGTCCCTACCTACACAGTCTCGTACCAGGCCTGGTGTCCCCACCCACACAGTCTCGTACCAGGCCTGGTGTCCCCACCCACACAGTCTCATACCAGGTCTGGTGTCCCCACCCACACAGTCTCATACCAGGCCTGGTGTCCCCACCCACTCTTGGAGAACTAGTTAACACACCAGTGACATCCTCTGAAGGGACTCGCCCATCCAGCAAACTCAGTCAATTCTTTCTTCAGACTCTCACTTGTCACTGGATACTCCTAATTTTCCAGAAATATAAACTAAATTGTCAGGAAATAAACTTAAGAATGAGTGATACATACAGAGTGGCTGCGGGTATACAGGAGAGAATAAAACAACAAGACAACAACAGAGAAAGCAGGTAGACCCCAGCTGGATAATAGATCTTTATAAGGAACTACTGTCAGGACCAGTGCTATGGAAGAGTGCTATGGAAGAGCAGTGGCTTTTAGAGTGCTATGGAAGAGTGCTATGGAAAAGCAGTGGCTTTTAGAGTGCTATGGAAGTCAGGTCTATGATACCTGAACTGTGCGTTGGGAGTGATTTAGATCCGGGTTACCCTGGACTCTGGTGATTGAGAGTGCTGAGGCAGTCAACATTTTATCCATAAATTCACTGAATGATTAGTTTATATTGATCCTTTAAATCGTATTCACATCGTCAGACATTCATGTTATGGTGTTGCAATGAATTTCCCTTAGGTAATTAATTCACTTAAACTTCTGTAAAGTAACCCAAATTTAAGTGTACTTAACAAACATTTATGAATAAAGCTATTTAATTAAATTAAATTGAATTGTTGTGGCATAAAATGACTGTAGCTATTGTGTATACTGACTGTAACTCTTGTACTCACTAGCAGTATTGATGGTACATACCGATTGGGCTGTGGTACACACTGAGCCGAAATGCAGACTAACTGAGCAAATATACACATTGAGCTGTGGTACATATTAATTGAGCTGTTTTAGACTCTGACTGAGCCCTGGTGCACACTGATTAAGCTTTGGTATACACTGAACTCTGGGACACACTGACTGAGCTGTGGCACAGACTGAATGAGCTGTGGTACACACTGAATCTGTGGTAGTCTGAGTCTGTGGTACTGAAATTTTGCAAGTTGTGTATAAAGTAACCTGATCTGTGGAACATTCAGTCTTTAGCTGAGGTGCCACACATAGTCTGGAGCTCAGGTACACAGAGACTAGAGGTGTGGTGCACAGTGACAGGATCTTTACTACACACAGACTGGAGAAATACACACACACACTCGTGCTGTAATATTTCTTCAAATGCAAATGGATCTTTCTTCTTTAATATCAAATGAAGCTGTGTACCACAGCTTCAATACAGATTGAAGCTGTGGCACATACTGGCTAGAGTTGTGACATACACAGCCTGGAGATGAGATAAACTCACTCAAGCTGTAACAAAAATCAAAATGGAGCTGTTAGGACACCAGAGGTTTAAAAGAACGATTAAACTATCGGAGACTGCGATATAGTATGACGTTAAAGTCAATACCTGCGCGCGCATTCTCCCTTCTGGCTGGACTAGATATGGCGCCAAATTCCAAAATTATGTGGGAGTTATTTACAGCTGAATATTCGATAAAGATTTAATATAACCCAATGAAATAGTATGTCCAGCAACATGCTAGAGTAGTGGACCATAGATAGGAGCAGTGGTACACAGACATGAGCAGTGGAACACAGACATGAGCAGTGGTACACAGACATGAGCAGTGGTACACAGACATGAGCAGTGGTACACAGACATGAGCAGTGGTACACAGACATGAGCAGTGGAACACAGACATGAGCAGTGGTGTACAGACATGAGCAGTGGTACACAGACATGAGCAGAAGTACACAGACATGAGCAGTGGTACACAGACATGAGCAGTGGTACACAGACATGAACAGTGGTGTACAGACATGAGCAGTGGTTCACAGACATGAGCAGTGGGACACAGACATGAGCAGTGGTATACAGACATGAGCAGTGGTACACAGATATGAGCAGAAGTACACAGACATGAGCAGTGGTACACAGGCATTAACAGTGGTACACAGACATGAACAGTGGTGTAAAGACATGAGCAGTGGTACACAGACATGAGCAGTATGACACAGACATGAGCAGTGGTATACAGACATGAGCAGTGGTACACAGATATGAGCAGTGGGACACAGACATGAGGAGTGGTACACAGACATGAGCAGTGGGACACAGACATGAGCAGAAGTACACAGACATGAGCAGTGATACACATACTCCAGGATTGGACTGACATATATCAGGCCAATCCTGGAGTATGCCGCCCCAGCATGGAGTCCATATCTAGTCAAGCATAAAACTAAACTGGAAAAGATTCAAAGGTTTGCCACCAGACTAGTACCCGAGCTGAGAGGCATGAGCTACGAGGAGAGACTATGGGAATTAAACCCCACTTCGTTGGAAGAAAGAAGAGTTAGGGAGGACATGATCACCACATTCAAGATTCGCAAGGGAATCGACAGGGTAGATAAAGACAGGTTGTTTAACACAAGGGGCACACGCACTAGGGGACACAGGTGGAAACTGAGTGCCCAAATGACCCAACGAGATATTAGAAGGAACTTTTTTAATGTGAGAGTGGTTGACAAATGGAATGCATTAGGCAGTGATGTGGTGGAGGCTGACTCCATACACAATTTCAAGTGTAGATATCATAGAGCACAATAGGCTCAGGAACCTGTACACCTGTTGATTGACGGTTGAGAGGCGGGACCAAGGAGGCAGAGCTCAACCCCCGCAAGGACAATTAGGTGAGTACAATTAGGTGAGTACAGACATGAGCAGTGGTAATCAGACATGACTAGTTGAATTGATATGAGCAGTGGGATATAGACATGACCAATGGTATGCAGAAATGAGTAGTGTTATAGACTTAAGCAGTGTTATAGACATGAACAGTGTTATAGACATAAACAGTATTATAGACATGAACAGTGTTATAGACATGAACAGCGTTATAGACATGAACAGTGTTATAGACATGAGTATTATAATACAGATATAATCAGCGGCATTGTTATGATCAGTGGTATATAGACACTAATAGTGGTATACAGAGCCTGGCGCTGTGTATACCACTCTGTATGTCTCTGTCAGTCACTCCGGTGAAGGAAGGTCTAACTCTATATACCCCCCCCCCCCTCCACCACCCCCCATTCTTACCTTTGCTCAGCCTGTTGCGTCATAATTTAACTATTCTACGGTCGAATTCCTTGTCGAAACTGGCCTTTAAGAGCAGTGAGCGGAGCAGCCACCTCCATCCAGCCACCTCCTGGATGGAGGTGGCTTCCACAGCATCTTCTTTCCGTGCTTTCCACTTGACAACCACTCGATAAACACAGTCTGCAGCTGTGGTACACACAGACTGGTGCTGTGGTACACACAGACTGGTGCTGTGGTACACACTGACTGGTGCTGTGGTACACACAGACTGGTGCTGTGGTACACGTTGACTGGTGCTGTGGTACACACAGACTGGTGCTGTGGTACACACAGACTGGTGCTGTGGTACACGCTGACTGGTGCTGTGGTACACACAGACTGGTGCTGTGGTACACACTGACTGGTGCTGTGGTACACACAAACTGGTGCTGTGGTACACGCTGACTGGTGCTGTGGTACACACAGACTGGTGCTGTGGTACACACAGACTCATGCTGTGGTACACACTGACTGGTGCTGTGGTACACACTGACTGGTGCTGTGGTACACACAGACTGGTGCTGTGGTACACACAGACTGGTGCTGTGGTACACACTGACTGGTGCTGTGGTACACACAGACTGGTGCTGTGGTACACACAGACTGGTGCTGTGGTACACACAGACTGGTGCTGTGGTACACACAGACTGGTGCTGTGGTACACACAGACTGGTGCTGTGGTACACACTGACTGGTGCTGTGGTACACACAGACTGGGGCTGTGGTACACACTGACTGGTGCTGTGGTACACACTGACTGGTGCTGTGGTACACACTGACTGGTGCTGTGGTACACACTGACAGGTGCTGTGGTACACACTGACTGGTGCTGTGGTACACACTGACTGGTGCTGTGGTACACACTGACTGGTGCTGTGGTACACACTGACTGGTGCTGTGGTACACACAGACTGGTGCTGTGGTACACACTGACTGGTGCTGTGGTACACACTGACTGGTGCTGTGGTACACACAGACTGGTGCTGTGGTACACACAGACTGGTGCTGTGGTACACACAGACTGGTGCTGTGGTACACACAGACTGGTGCTGTGGTACACACTGACCGGTGCTGTGGTACACACTGACTGGTGCTGTGGTACACACAGACTGGTGCTGTGGTACACACTGACCGGTGCTGTGGTACACACTGACTGGTGCTGTGGTACACACTGACTGGTGCTGTGGTACACACTGACTGGTGCTGTGGTACACACTGACTGGTGCTGTGGTACACACTGACTGGTGCTGTGGTACACACTGACTGGTGCTGTGGTACACACTGACTGGTGCTGTGGTACACACTGACTGGTGCTGTGGTACACACAGACTGGTGCTGCGGTACACACAGACTGGTGCTGCGGTACACACAGACTGGTGCTGTGGTACACACTGACTGGGGCTGTGGTACACACAGACTGGTGCTGTGGTACACACTGACTGGTGCTGTGGTACACACAGACTGATGCTGTGGTACACACAGACTGATGCTGTGGTACACACAGACTGATGCTGTGGTACACACAGACTGATGCTGTGGTACACACAGACTGATGCTGTGGTACACACAGACTGATGCTGTGGTACACACAGACTGATGCTGTGGTACACACAGCTTGGAGCTCTGGTATACAACGTCTAAATATTTAAATATTATATGAGGCAAAAAAAATTGCAGACTAGTGTGACTGAGAAGAACTGAAAAAGATAGATAAATTAATCAGGTTGAGAACAGTTCAGGCCCTGAGAGGATAGACTTGGTTACGGAAGAGTAGTTTGGGTCTAGACAGGGGAACTCGAGCCTCACAACCCCTACCCAGTTCTGGGACAAGGTTAAAGATATATGATTACTGAAATAATAGGGAAACGAAGCTTGGTTAACCTGTATTTTCCTATGTAGTTGAGATGTCATTTGACGTTGTTCGCTGTGAAGTGAACTGAACTAAGGGAGTACCTAATGAACACAAAACTGATAATCACGGTGAGAGATGAGGTATTGAGCTATTGGAATGCAACAAGTAGGGTCCCCCCAAGGCTCGGTCCTGGGATCACAAATGTTCATAACTGATATGAATGACCTACGAGAGGGAGCGAGTTCGTACATATCAATGTGTACAAATGATACCAAGTCGACAATGATGAATACATGAACCGAATAGGACTGCTGGAAGATACGTTACTGGGAAATAAATGGTTGCTAGAATTCAATCCCAATAAGTGTAAGGAAACGATAACGGGAGAGGAAAAGGAAGAGACTAGGAGACATCTTCATGAGAGGAAAGCACATACAACAATCGGAAACAGCAAAAACTTTGAGAGTGGATGTAATTCCATCTCTGACACCAGAAGCTCACATGTACAGGTTAACATCAGCAGCATACGAGACGCTGGCAAACATTAAAACATCGTAGAGAAAACCAATCATAACTATCTAGGTAGTCTACACAATGTTTACTAAACCAATACAGGTATATACAACACCTGCCTGCACTACAGGTATATACAACACCTGCCTGCACTACAGGTTTATACAACACCTGCCTGCACTACAGGTATATACAACACCTGCCTGCACTACAGGTATATACAACACCTGCCTGCACTACAGGTTTATACAACACCTGCCTGCACTACAGGTATATACAACACCTGCCTGCACTACAGGTATATACAACACCTGCCTGCACTACAGGTTTATACAACACCTGCCTGCACTACAGGTATATACAACACCTGCCTGCACTACAGGTATATACAACACCTGCCTGCACTACAGGTTTATACAACACCTGCCTGCACTACAGGTATATACAACACCTGCCTGCACTACAGGTATATACAACACCTGCCTGCACTACAGGTATATACAACACCTGCCTGCACTTCACACATTGTCAAGCAGAAAACATAAATTGAAAAAGTTAATATTTTTGAAAAAGACAATTGCCAGAGGAAAGAGATATGACCTTTGAGAATAGGTTCAGGGAACACGACCTCATAATTCTCGAGGAGGCAAGAAACTCACGGGTAAATGATCTTTACATTAAAGATACCGAGAGCAATATCTAAGGTGGACAGGCACAGCCTCTATAAGTTGAAAGAAAGTAGGAGAAAAGTATGCGAGTTTAAGCTATAAACGGAAAACAGGCGGAACATGTGAGTAAATACAACGTTCTGTGTGGCGGTCAACAGCTTCAGTTATACATGCAGTGGAGTCCATCTCCGGTCGGTCAAGTTCGACCGACCGGAGGTCAAGTTCGTAAGGAAGGTCAAGTTCGTAAGGAAAACGTACGCCAGAATAATTGAATTATAACTCAGTATGTACAAAAAGGGGTGATAGGCGGGGCTTGAAGAGCTACACCTCACTTTCCGTGAGAACTGACAGGTAGGTACACTGACTGTTGATGTGGGATATACTGACTGGTACTGTGGTTCACACTGACTGGAACTGTGGTTCAACTGACTGGAACTGTGATTCTCACTGACTGGAACTGCGGCTCACACTGATTGGCACTGTGGTTCAAACTGACTGGAACTGTGATTCTCACTGACTGGCACTGTGGTTCACACTGACTGGAATTGTGATTCTCACTGACTGGAACTGTGGTTCACACTGACTGGAATTGTGATTCTCACTGACTGGAACTGTGGTTCACACTGACTGGAACTGTAGGTCACACTGACTGGAACTGTAGGTCACACTGACTGGAACTGTAGGTCACACTGACTGGAACTGTAGGTCACACTGACTGGAACTGTACGTCATACTGACTGGAACTGTGGTTCACACTGACTGGAACTGTAGGTCACACTGACTGGAACTGTAGGTCACACTGACTGGAACTGTAGGTCACACTGACTGGAACTGTAGGTCACACTGACTGGAACTGTAGGTCACACTGACTGGAACTGTAGGTCACACTGACTGGCACTGTAGGTCACACTGACTGGAACTGTAGGTCACACTGACTGGCACTGTAGGTCACACTGACTGGCACTGTAGGTCACACTGACTGGCACTGTAGGTCACACTGACTGGAACTGTACGTCACACTGACTGGCACTGTAGGTCACACTGACTGGAACTGTACGTCACACTGACTGGCACTGTAGGTCACACTGACTGGAACTGTACGTCACACTGACTGACATGTGGTTCACACTGACTGACATGTGGTTCACACTGACTGGAACTGTAGGTCACACTGACTGGTTCTGTGATTCACACTGACTGGCATGTGGTTCACACTGACTGGAACTGTAGGTCACACTGACTGGCACTGTGGTTCACACTGACTGGACTGTAGGTCACACTGACTGGCTCTCTGGTTCACACTGACTGGAACTGTAGGTCACACTGACTGGCACTGTGGTTCACACTGACTGGCACTGTGGTTCACACTGACTGGCACTGTGGTTCACACTGACTGGAACTGTAGGTCACACTGACTGGCACTGTGGTTCACACTGACTGGAACTGTAGGTCACACTGACTGGTTCTGTGGTTTACACTGACTGGTAATGTGATTCTCGCTGACTGGAACACTACATTAGTGAGGTCTACACTAACCCCACCAGCTCCATAACTGGTATAGCCAGCCCTCCAGGCTGAAAACCATCATGGAGACCCCCATCCATCGCCACATCTCTAGTATCAGCCACTGACACAGATAATGGCTCCAAAGAGCCTCCACTTAAGGACTCACCATAGCCCGTGCTACTGGAACTTATTGTTCTGAGTAGCACGGATATATATTTATATATATATATCTATATAATATATATATATATATCTATATATCTATATATATATATATATATATATATATATATATATATATATATATATATATATATATATATATATATATATATATATATATAGTTGTTGGCAGTTGCTTGGCCATGACCCAGTGTGTTTGCCCCCCTCTATAGAACAATGCACAGTTTAACTGCAAATGGAAGGGGTCCCAGCGGTCGGGCAGGACTCCACAAGCCTTGAGGTGCAACAACTGCTCCTAAAAGAGGTTTTTGCCGAGTATGCAACAAAAACATCGCCATATAACTCCAACGGTGGTGTCTTCCGCTTTCACACCGTCAACGAGGTAAGATGCAGTGGTTCCCACCAGCCTCCGAAGGGAAGCAATGGCCAGCTGCCCTTAACAATTAGGGAAGAGACTCCCATTAACCTAATTTCATCTGAGAACCTCACCCAAGCGATCATAGCGACGTCTGCTAGAACATTACCACACATCCCAAAAGCAGCCTGTCCAAATGCAGCAGCCAAACTCTGTAATCTTCTGAAAAGGGTCAATGATGCCCCGGAAAACATTCAAGTTTGGCATAATGTCCTTCTGTTTGGCAATGTATGCCTCACCGTCCTCCAGGAGGGACAAATCACTTGCTTCCTCGGTCCTGAGGGCGATAAATGAATACCCAAGGGGGGACAACCTAGTTCGCCTGCCTCTGCGAGCAAAACACATCCCACCGCAGAAATGGTAACAACAACATATCGGAAACAGTACAAAATTAGAGCACAAATCACCAATAAAATTGAAGAGGGAAATACCGCAAGTGCTATTAGAGTCCTCACCAGTGGCGAGAAAATTGCTCCTCGAAACTCAGCCACAGCACGGGCCCTGCAAAGCAAGCACCCACCCAGAGCCCTTCAAGGCAACAACATCGTTCCGCCATCAGCCGACACCATTTCAGACCCATTAACCGTTGGTGAAACTGAGGTCTACAAAGCAGCCCTTTCTTTTCCACCTGGGTTAGCAGGCGGCTTTACAGGTTAAAACCTCAACACATCAAGCAAATGTTAAATCCTGCAGTGGGTGATGCTGCACAAGATCTTCTTATGGAACTCACAAAGTTCGTCAACATGTGCCTGGCTGGTGAGATACCTGAGGTCATCAGGCCTCTCTTTTTTGGTGCCTCCCTCTGTGCTCTCAAAAAGAAGGACGAAGGAATCAGGCCAATCACTGTTGGCAACACTCTCCGACGCCTTGATTACCAAGGCTGCTACGAGGGTAGTCAGCCAGCAAGCGGCTGAATTGCTGAAACCAATCCAGCTAGGATTTGGAATCCCCCAAGGCTGTGAAGCGGCTGCCCATACAGCACGCAGCCCGTCCTCCAAACAAAGATCCAAAAGTGATTCCATGCACCCGCCAAACCCCCTGTTTATGAATGAAAAGCGGCTTACACACGACTCACAACTGCTGACGTTCGAACATATCCGGAACAAGTGCTTCACTGACGGATTTTGTTCGAATCACAACGCTATAAATGCTTCACCCACGTACTACAAATACAAATAATCGCCAACAGAACCTAAACACCTAACCTAACCTATCCTATGCCTATATATACACAATATGTTAATATATTATAATATTAATTTATACTTGAGAAAATTCTCGTTTTGAATGAACAGCCTGTTAAAATTTATGAATGCGTCTGTGGGGTCGACCGCTGGATGTAATGGACTTGAGTCGAGGACGGGTTGCAGCACGAGCATGCATCACCAACATTTCTGATGAAAAGGCCCTGCTCAAACTGGACTTTAAGAATGCCTTTAACATGGTCAGAAGAGATGCAGTACTTTGTGCCGTACATCGCCATTTCCGGCCCCTCTACCCGTTCATACTATCGTGCTACAGTGGTGAGTCAAAACTGCTCTTTGGTGAACATGAAATCAGATCATGTGAAGGTTTTCAGCAAGGTGATCCTCTTGCTCCCCTTCTTTTCTGCTTAGTCTTAAAAGAAATCACCGAAAGCCTGTCCAGCGAGTTCAACATTTGGTTTTTGGATGATGGCACTATAGCTGGCACCATAGACCACCTCTTGTCAGATATCAGGAGAATAAGGGAGCAAGAAGTAAGCCTGGGTCTCGTCCTGAACCCTTCCAAGTGTGAAGTACTCTCCTCCAACCCAGACATCGTAGCTAGAATAAGGTCTGCCTTGCCTGGAGCCCATGTCATTAGGGCCGTGAACAGCACCCTCCTTGGAGCCCCCCTCGGGTCTAATGCCATTGAGGAGATCCTTGACAAGAAAATCGCAGACCTTAGGAGGATGGACGACAGAATAGTGACATCGATGCCCACGATGCTTTTTATCTCCTCACCAAATGCCTATCCCTTCCGAGGCTAACCTACTTTCTGAGGTGCGCCCCATCTTACGACAACCGAAAGCTTGAAGAGTATGACCTCTTACTGAAGACCATGTTGGAAAAAGTTGTTAACCTCTCCCTCAACGAATGCCAGTGAAAACAAGCCACTCTTCCTGTTAGGCTCGGTGGCTTGGGTGTCCGCACCGCCACCCAAATTGCTACGCTATGGCGGGGCACAGTGAGTGAGCATTATTGAGAAGAGATCAATTTCAATGTCTGAGGGTGCGGCCTGGCTGCTATTTCAACAATCTGTCCTCTTAAAAGAACGTCGCTTTTGGCCGTTTGCCCGTATGGCCGAATATGGACGTAATTTGAAAATGAAAAAAAAAAATGAATATAAATTTGGGATTTTTTTTTCAACAATAGTAAGTTAAGGGTCCTCTGATAGGTTAGGTGGGTAGGAAATTCTCATAAAGTTTCAAAATGGTATGAAAAACGTTAATGGAAAGAATCCTTTTCTAAGCTTGCCGAGTAAGCCGGACGACTCAAACAGAAAACGGAACAGTACGTCACTTTTGTGAGTCGATTTCATTTCAAATTACGTCCAAATTTGGCCATAGTGCGCATACGAGCCAAAAGTGACGTTATTTTTAAGAGGACGGGTTGATTTTAATGTCTGAGGGTGCGGTCTGGTTGCTATGGTGCGGAGTGCCTGACTCTCACGTCTGCTCTGTCCAGAGGTTGGGAACAGACTCACTGGAACTGTAATTCACATTGACTAGAGCCAGCTCCTGCAGCAACCCGTTCTCGTATACAACTGATGACGTCCGAGGGAACAAATGCTTCGCTCACGTCCTCTGTTCGAACCACAATTCTATAAATGCTTCACCCCACAAACATATAAATACAATTAATTACTAACAGAACTTAAACACCTAACCTAACTTAACCTACACCAAACTATACATATAATTTTTAAGTATAAGAATATTAATTTATATATGAAAACAAACCAATTTTTAATGCACAGTATGTTAAAATTGATGAATGCGTCTGGGGAGGACGGCTGCTGCTTTAACCAACCTAGTGTGACAACGGGTTGCCTGCAGCCCGTCCCTGTAAACAAACTCCATTCCATGCACCCGCCAAACCCCCTGTTTATGAATGAAAAAGGTTTACACACGACCCACAACTGATTTCGTTCGAACATTTCCGGAACAAGTGCTTCACTGACGAATTTTGTTCGAACCACAAGGCTATAAATGCTTCACCTACGTACTTACTAATACAAATAATCGAAAACAGAACCTAAACACCTAACCTAATCTAACCTATGCCTAAGTATGCACAATATGCCAATATATTATAATATTAATTTGTATTTGAGAAAATACCGTTTTGAATGAACAGTATGTAAAAATTTATGAATTCGTCTGCGGGGTCGACCGCTGGATGTAATGGACTTCCAACCCGTCCTCGACTCAAGTCCATTACATCCAGCGGTCGACCCCACACACGCATTCATAAATTTTAACATGCTGTTCATTCAAAACGGGAATTTTCTCAAGTATAAATTAATATTATAATATATTAGCATATTGTGTATATATAGGCATAGGTTAGGTTAGGTGTTTAGGTTCTGTTGGCGATTATTTGTATTTGTAGTACGTGGGTGAAGCATTTATAGCGTTGTGATTCAAACAAAATTCGTCAGTGAAACACTTGTTCCGGATATGTTCGAACGTCAGCAGTTGTGAGTCGTGTGTAAACCGCTTTTCATTCATAAACAGGGGGTTTGGCGGGTGCATGGAATCACTTTTGGATCTTTGTTTGGAGGACGGGCTGTGGACTTCAGTCAAGGATGCGTTGCAACGTGGTAAATGATTCAGCTACGTACTAAAAATACATATAATTGCCAACAGAACTTAAACACCTAACCTAACCTAACCTAACCTAACCAGTGCCTAAATACGTACAGTATGGTAATATATAACAATATTAATTAATATTTGAGAAAACTTATATTCTGAATGAACATCATGTTAAAACTGATTAATGCGTCTTTGGGGTCGATCACTGGATGGAATGGGCTTGCTCTGAAGACGTGTTGGGCTCCTGACGTGTGAACAGTACTGAACGTTTAGGTAACAAAGATGTAGCCTTGTAGGTATGCTCACCTTTAACCTGTTTCTCCACTTCTTTTTCATGAGCATCTGTATTCCAAGAGCACTAACTAAACCTGGGTTTATATTTTCTGGCGAGTGTAAAGTTTAAGACTGGAGTATTGTGGCGCCCACACTGGAGGGCTGGAGCAGGAACCCTGTACTGTGGTCCGGGCAGCTTTGGTCACTATGGTCTCTTGCCTCACCTCCCGCCCACACTGGAGGGCTGGAGCACTGTACTGTGGTCCGGGCAGCTTTGGTCATTATGGCCTCTTGCCTCACCTCCCGCCCACACTGGAGGGCTGGAGCACTGTACTGTGGTCCGGGCAGCTTTGGTCATTATGGTCTCTTGCCTCACCTCCCGCCCACACTGGAGGGCTGGAGCACTGTACTGTGGTCCGGGCAGCTTTGGTCATTATGGCCTCTTAGCTCACCTCCTCGCCGACTCCTGCCCAGGTATTCTCCTCATTGTTTTTCTCCCGGCGGCTGCTGCACAACATCATAAAAACACACCACCAACTTTACCCGGAGAGGAGCGCTTACCCCCGCATACTCTAGTATGTCCCGGGTGCCATGAAAGGTGCCATGCATGTCTGGGGGTGCCATGAAAGGTGCCATGCATGTGTGGGGGTGCCATGAAAGGTGCCATGCATGTCTGGGGGTGCCATGAAAGGTGCCATGCATGTCTGGGGGTGCCATGAAAGGTGCCATGCATGTCTGGGGGTGCCATGAAAGGTGCCATGCATGTCTGGGGGTGCCATGAAAGGTGCCATGCATGTCTGGGGGTGCCATGAAAGGTGCCATGCATGTCTGGGGGTGCCATGAAAGGTGCCATGCATGTCTGGGGGTGCCATGAAAGGTGCCATGCATGTCTGGGGGTGCCATGAAAGGTGCCATGCATGTCTGGGGGTGCCATGAAAGGTGCCATGCATGTCTGGGGGTGCCATGAAAGGTGCCATGCATGTCTGGGGGTGCCATGAAAGGTGCCATGCATGTCTGGGGGTGCCATGAAAGGTGCCATGCATGTCTGGGGGTGCCATGATGGTGCCATGCATGTCTGGGGGTGCCATGAAAGGTGCCATGCATGTCTGGTGCTGCTCTCACCTGGCACCAGGTCTAGGGTCATCACAGGTAACTTGTGCTGCTCTCACCTGGCACCAGGTCTGGGGTCACCACAGGTAACTTGTGCTGCTCTCACCTGGCACCAGGTCTGGGGTCATCACAGGTAACTTGTGCTACTCTCACCTGGCGCCAGGTCTGGGGTCACCACAGGTAACTTGTGCTACTCTCACCTGGCGCCAGGTCTGGGGTCATCACAGGTAACTTGTGCTGCTCTCACCTGGCACCAGGTCTGGGGTCATCACAGGTAACTTGTGGTGCTCTCACCTGGCACCAGGTCTGGGGTCACCACAGGTAACTTGTGCTGCTCTCACCTGGCACCAGGTCTGGGGTCATCACAGGTAACTTGTGCTGCTCTCACCTGGCGCCAGGTCTGGGGTCATCACAGGTAACTTGTACTGCTCTCACCTGGCACCAGGTCTGGGGTCATCACAGGTAACTTGTGCTCCTCTCACCTGGCGCCAAAGTGTTTACAACCAGCTTTATGTTGAGAATCTCGTGGTACACCTTCATACAGTTGGTCCTCAAACTTTGTTCATTCCATCCAGAGGTCGACTTCAAAGACGCGCTCGTGAACTTTACATTCTATTCATTAAAAAAAATCAAATATAAATTCATATTATTGTATATTTGAATAGTGTGCATATTATGGCATAGGTTTGGTTTGTTAGGTTAGGTTTGGTTAAGTGTTTATGTTCAGTTCATAATTACTTCTGTTTTTAGTACGTAGGAGAAGCATTTACAGAGTTGTAATTTCCATCATTTCCTCTGGCAAGGCTCGTTAATGCAGCGGCCGTCCTCCTAGTCGTATATATAGATTATAACATATTGTTTAGTAACAGAAATTTGCTCTATAAATTTGCTTTATAAATTAATGGTATTATATATTGAACTTCTAGGTATAGACTGTGCGGTATGTAAATGTCTTCATTTCTTCTCTTAGTTGGAAGTTTTGAAGCTTCATCTACAATGTCATTTCCTGGTCTTCCTTCATGACTTGACACCGAGTTAAAGTGTATTTGATGACCTTGACGAGTGAGTGTGTCTGCTCAGATGTTTGTTGTCACTTAAGTTCTCTTGTCGTAAGGTTTTATTGGAAGTTGTAGACTGTATGATAAGGTGTTGTCGGTGTTCAGCAGGAGCGTGCCAGAAAGCCTTTTGAATAATAAGTATTTCTGTTTACTGAGCTGAACATCCGTTTGAAAATCTCCAATTAACTATAGAATATTCTGCCTTAAATACAGCTGCAGATTCGTCTCTCTTGCCATGTGTCTGTGAAGTATGTGAAGCTGTCAGATACCAAGTTTGCTTCCATATTCATCTGTTCAGTTATTCATATCATAGAGGGAATAGTCTGGAATAATTTACATAATATTCAAGTCTTAGTATCATTACCTTAGTTTTCTGTGCAAATATTCTAGCCCTAAAATGCTGCATTCAGGTGATAACCAACCACACACCACATACCACACACCACACACCACACACCACACACCACACACCACACACCACACACCACACACCACACACCACACACCACACACCAGATAATGAAGAGTCGACGGCGCTTCAGTACGTCCTGGAACACTATCACAATCGACTTGATAATGGTCCAGTACGGACCGAAACGTCGTCACATAAGGGTCCAGGACGGACCGAAACGTCGTCACATAAGGGTCCAGTACGGACCGAAACGTCGTCACATAAGGGTCCAGTACGGACCGAAACGTCGTCACATAAGGGTCCAGTACGGACCGAAACGTCGTCCTCTCTTCTACTGGTGTGTGGGGTCTGGTCAACATATCATCAGCCACGTTATTGTCACTCATCGCTGCATTCAGATGTTAATTTCGTGCACCACTTCTGTTCGATTCAAGAGTGAAGGACCTGTGACGAATAATGCAATATCATCAACATAGTTTAGCAATTGAACCTGTTCTCCAAATATCATGGTAACGTGGTTTTTCAATAAGAATACCACAAGGCCTGGGAGCTAAGAACACCCCCTTGTGGGGTTACTGTCTCATGCTGTGTTACATGGTCTGGCAACTCTGGTATACGTGTGACTGAACTTGTCTTTAGACTAGGATAACAATTTCCCTTTGACAACTCTTTTGATTAACATGAAAAAAATTGTTTGTTGGCTTGCAAATTCAACTGGTTTTTTTTTTCTAGATGAAGAAGGTGAGTTTACCGTATCTAGTAATGCTGGTACGCAGGTGGCCGTGCCTGCTTTAGAAGCTAAACAGTTGGTCGCGCAGATCTCCAGTCTTCCACAAAAGTCAATTAAAGTCCATTTTTCTGAAGTATTACTAACGCATGATGTTAATAGAAAGATGCCAATATATACAAATTTGTTTCAGCTTGGGAATATGTAATGTTATCAACACCTGGCAAAGTGTCCTTGCCGCCTTCTTTGGCTCTAATTAGCTCTTCATTTGTAATCAATCGTTTGCTGCTATATTAACATGAATGACTGTCATCCTTCATTGTTTACATTTTTTGATGCCTGCTTCCTAATGTACGAAGCTGATATAACGTTGACTTTTCTGCTAATTGGCCAGCCTCCTAAATAGATTGCCTTTTCAAGAGCTTGTCTACCTGATATGGTTTTAATGGCGCAATATTGATCTCGTCAAAAGCATTCCGTTGATTTAGAGTTGAACACCTTTTAAACCATCTTGCCTTCACCTCCCCAGTAACTCGTCTTGCTTCGTTATCACATATTTTAGCAGAGTTTTTTCTCCTGACGTGGAGTTTCTTTTCAGATATTTTCTAAAGACGTTGATTGTGGTTTTGCTCTTTAACGGCTTCACGGAGGAACCAATAATTCTTTGGTTTTGTGTTTCCTGGGATGATTGCAATAGATTTTGTGTAGTACTGTGAGAGATTTGTTTCCTACATTATAGTATATAGCAGTGCTTAGTGAGGTATGTTGCAGTGCACAGTGAGGTATGTTCCAGTGCACAGTGAGGTATGTTCCAGTGCACAGTGTGGTATGTTCCAGTGCACAATGAGGAATGTTCCAGTGCACAGTGAGGTATGTTGCAGGGCACAGTGAGGTATATAGCAGTGCACAGTGAGGTATGTTGCAGTGCACAGTGAGGTATGTTCCAGTGCACAGTGAGGTATGTTGCAGTGCACAGTGTGGTATGTTGCAGTGCACAGTGTGGTATGTTGCAGTGCACAGTGTGGTATGTTGCAGTGCACAGCGTGGTATGTTGCAGTGCACAGTGTGGTATGTTGCAGTGCACAGTGAGGTATGTTGCAGTGCACAGTGTGGTATGTTGCAGTGCACAGTGAGGTATGTTCCAGTGTACAGTGAGGTATGTTGCAGTGCACAGTGTGGTATGTTGCAGTGCACAGTGAGGTATGTTGCAGTGCACAGTGAGGTATGTTGCAGTGCACAGTGAGGTATGTTCCAGTGCACAGTGAGGTATGTTGCAGTGCACAGTGAGATATGTTGCAGTGCTTAGTGAGGTATGTTGCAGTGCACAGTGAGGTATGTTGCAGTGCACAGTGAGGTATGTTCCAGTGCACAGTGAGGTATGTTCCAGTGCACAGTGAGGTATGTTGCAGTGCACAGTGTGGTATGTTCCAGTGCACAGTGAGGTATGTTCCGGTGCTTAGTGAGGTATGTTGCAGTGCACAGTGAGGTATGTTGCAGTGCACAGTGAGGTATGTTCCAGTGCACAGTGAGGTATGTTGCAGTGCACAGTGAGGTATGTTCCAGTCCACAGAGAGGTATGTTCCAGTGCTTAGTAAGGTATGTTGCAGTGCACAGTGTGGTATGTTCCAGTGCACAGTGAGGTATGTTGCAGTGCACAGTGAGGTATGTTGCAGTGTACAGTGAGGTATGTTGCAGTGCACAGTGAGGTACGTTGCAGTGCACAGTGTAGTATGTTCCAGTGCTTAGTGAGGTATGTTGCAGTGCACAGTGAGGTATGTTGCAGTGCACAGTGAGGTATGTTGCAGTGCACAGTGAGGTATGTTGCAGTGCAGTGTGGTATGTTCCAGTGCACAGTGTGGTATGTTGCAGTGCACAGTGAGGTATGTTCCAGTGCACAGTGAGGTACGTTGCAGTGCACAGTGAGGTACGTTCCAGTGCACAGTGAGGTATGTTCCAGTGCTTAGTGAGGTATGTTGCAGTGCACAGTGAGGTATGTTGCAGTGCACAGTGAGGTATGTTGCAGTGCACAGTGAGGTATGTTCCAGTGCACAGTGAGGTATGTTCCAGTGCACAGTGAGGTATGTTGCAGTGCACAGTGAGGTATGTTGCAGTGCACAGTGAGGTATGTTCCAGTCCACAGTGAGGTATGTTAGAGTGCACAGTGAGGTATGTTCCAGTGCACAGTTAGGTATGTTGCAGTGCACAGTGAGGTATGTTGCAGTGCACAGTGAGGTATGTTGCAGTGCACAGTGAGGTATATAGCAGTGCACAGTGAGGTATGTTCCAGTGCACAGTGAGGTATGTTGCAGTGCACAGTGAGGTATGTTCCAGTGCACAATGAGGTATGTTCCAGTGCACAGTGAGGTATGTTGCAGTGCACAGTGAGGTATGTTGCAGTGCTTAGTGAGGTATGTTGCAGTGCACAGTGAGGTATGTTCCAGTGCACAGTGAGGTATGTTCCAGTGCACAGTGAGGTATGTTCCAGTGCACAGTGAGGTATGTTCCAGTGCACAGTGAGGTATGTTCCAGTGCACAGTGAGGTATGTTGCAGTGCACAGTGTGGTATGTTCCAGTGCACAGTGAGGTATGTTCCGGTGCTTAGTGAGGTATGTTGCAGTGCACAGTGAGGTATGTTGCAGTGCACAGTGAGGTATGTTTCAGTGCACAGTGAGGTATGTTGCAGTGCACAGTGAGGTATGTTCCAGTCCACAGTGAGGTATGTTCCAGTGCTTAGTGAGGTATGTTGCAGTGCACAGTGTGGTATGTTCCAGTGCACAGTGAGGTATGTTGCAGTGCACAGTGAGGTATGTTGCAGTGCACAGTGAGGTATGTTGCAGTGCACAGTGAGGTACGTTGCAGTGCACAGTGAGGTATGTTGCAGTGCACAGTGAGGTATGTTGCAGTGCAGTGTGGTATGTTCCAGTGCTTAGTGAGGTATGTTGCAGTGCACAGTGTGGTATGTTGCAGTGCACAGTGAGGTATGTTCCAGTGCACAGTGAGGTACGTTGCAGTGCACAGTGAGGTATGTTCCAGTGCTTAGTGAGGTATGTTGCAGTGCACAGTGAGGTATGTTGCAGTGCACAGTGAGGTATGTTGCAGTGCACAGTGAGGTATGTTCCAGTGCACAGTGAGGTATGTTCCAGTGCACAGTGAGGTATGTTGCAGTGCACAGTGAGGTATGTTGCAGTGCACAGTGAGGTATGTTCCAGTCCACAGTGAGGTATGTTAGAGTGCACAGTGAGGTATGTTCCAGTGCACAGTTAGGTATGTTGCAGTGTACAGTGAGGTATGTTGCAGTGCACAGTGAGGTATGTTGCAGTGCACAGTGAGGTATATAGCAGTGCACAGTGAGGTATGTTCCAGTGCACATTGAGGTATGTTGCAGTGCACAGTGAGGTATGTTCCAGTGCACAATGAGGTATGTTCCAGTGCACAGTGAGGTATGTTGCAGTGCACAGTGAGGTATGTTGCAGTGCTTAGTGAGGTATGTTGCAGTGCACAGTGAGGTATGTTGCAGTGCACAGTGAGGTATGTTCCAGTGCACAGTGAGGTATGTTCCAGTGCACAGTGAGGTATGTTGCAGTGCACAGTGTGGTATGTTCCAGTGCACAGTGAGGTATGTTCCGGTGCTTAGTAGGTATGTTGCAGTGCACAGTGAGGTATGTTGCAGTGCACAGTGAGGTATGTTGCAGTGCACAGTGAGGTATGTTCCAGTCCACAGTGAGGTATGTTCCAGTGCTTAGTGAGGTATGTTGCAGTGCACAGTGTGGTATGTTCCAGTGCACAGTGAGGTATGTTGCAGTGCACAGTGAGGTAAGTTGCAGTGCACAGTGAGGTATGTTGCAGTGCACAGTGAGGTATGTTGCAGTGCACAGTGTGGTATGTTCCAGTGCTTAGTGATGTATGTTGCCGTGCACAGTGAGGTATGTTGCAGTGCACAGTGAGGTATGTTGCAGTGCACAGTGAGGTCTGTTGAAGTGCACAGTGTGGTATGTTCCAGTGCTTAGTGAGGTATGTTGCATTGCACAGTGAGGTATGTTGCAGTGCACAGTGAGGTATGTTCCAGTGCACAGTGAGGTATGTTCCAGTGCACAGTGAGGTATGTTGCAGTGCACAGTGAGGTACGTTGCAGTGCACAGTGTGGTATGTTCCAGTGCACAGTGAGGTATGTTGCAGTGCACAGTGAGGTAAGTTGCAGTGCACAGTGAGGTATGTTGCAGTGCACAGTGAGGTATGTTGCAGTGCACAGTGTGGTATGTTCCAGTGCTTAGTGATGTATGTTGCCGTGCACAGTGAGGTATGTTGCAGTGCACAGTGAGGTATGTTGCAGTGCACAGTGAGGTCTGTTGAAGTGCACAGTGTGGTATGTTCCAGTGCTTAGTGAGGTATGTTGCATTGCACAGTGTGGTATGTTGCAGTGCACAGTGAGGTATGTTCCAGTGCACAGTGAGGTACGTTGCAGTGCACAGTGAGGTATGTTCCAGTGCTTAGTGAGGTATGTTGCAGTGCACAGTGAGGTATGTTGCAGTGCACAGTGAGGTATGTTGCAGTGCACAGTGAGGTATGTTGCAGTGCACAGTGAGGTATGTTCCAGTGCACAGTGAGGTATGTTCCAGTGCACAGTGAGGTATGTTGCAGTGCACAGTGAGGTATGTTGTAGTGCACAGTGAGGTATGTTCCAGTCCACAGTGAGGTATGTTAGAGTGCACAGTGAGGTATGTTCCAGTGCACAGTTAGGTATGTTGCAGTGCACAGTGAGGTATGTTGCAGTGCACAGTGAGGTATGTTGCAGTGCACAGTGAGGTATATAGCAGTGCACAGTGAGGTATGTTCCAGTGCACAGTGAGGTATGTTGCAGTGCACAGTGAGGTATGTTCCAGTGCTTAGTGATGTATGTTGCCGTGCACAGTGAGGTATGTTGCAGTGCACAGTGAGGTATGTTGCAATGCACAGTGAGGTCTGTTGAAGTGCACAGTGTGGTATGTTCCAGTGCTTAGTGAGGTATGTTGCATTGCACAGTGAGGTATGTTGTAGTGCACAGTGAGGTATGTTCCAGTGCACAGTGAGGTATGTTCCAGTGCACAGTGAGGTATGTTGCAGTGCACAGTGAGGTATGTTGCAGTGCACAGTGTGGTATGTTCCAGTGCTTAGTGAGGTATGTTGCAGTGCACAGTGAGGTATGTTGCAGTGCACAGTGAGATATGTTGCAGTGCACAGTGAGGTATGTTGCAGTGCACAGTGTGGTATGTTCCAGTGCTTAGTGAGGTATGTTGCAGTGCACAGTGTGGTATGTTGCAGTGCACAGTGAGGTATGTTCCAGTGCACAGTGAGGTACGTTGCAGTGCACAGTGAGGTATGTTCCAGTGCTTAGTGAGGTATGTTGCAGTGCACAGTGAGGTATGTTGCAGTGCACAGTGAGGTATGTTGCAGTGCACAGTGAGGTATGTTCCAGTGCACAGTGAGGTATGTTCCAGTGCACAGTGAGGTATGTTGCAGTGCACAGTGAGGTATGTTGCAGTGCACAGTGAGGTATGTTCCAATCCACAGTGAGGTATGTTAGAGTGCACAGTGAGGTATGTTCCAGTGCACAGTTAGGTATGTTGCAGTGCACAGTGAGGTATGTTGCAGTGCACAGTGAGGTATGTTGCAGTGCACAGTGAGGTATATAGCAGTGCACAGTGAGGTATGTTCCAGTGCACAGTGAGGTATGTTGCAGTGCACAGTGAGGTATGTTCCAGTGCACAATGAGGTATGTTCCAGTGCACAGTGAGGTATGTTGCAGTGCACAGTGAGGTATGTTGCAGTGCTTAGTGAGGTATGTTGCAGTGTACAGTGAGGTATGTTGCAGTGCACAGTGAGGTATGTTCCAGTGCACAGTGAGGTATGTTCCAGTGCACAGTGAGGTATGTTGCAGTGCACAGTGTGGTATGTTCCAGTGCACAGTGAGGTATGTTCCGGTGCTTAGTGAGGTATGTTGCAGTGCACAGTGAGGTATGTTGCAGTGCACAGTGAGGTATGTTCCAGTGCACAGTGAGGTATGTTGCAGTGCACAGTGAGGTAGGTTCCAGTCCACAGTGAGGTATGTTCCAGTGCTTAGTGAGGTATGTTGCAGTGCACAGTGTGGTATGTTCCAGTGCACAGTGAGGTATGTTGCAGTGCACAGTGAGGTAAGTTGCAGTGCACAGTGAGGTATGTTGCAGTGCACAGTGAGGTATGTTGCAGTGCACAGTGTGGTATGTTCCAGTGCTTAGTAATGTATGTTGCCGTGCACAGTGAGGTATGTTGCAGTGCACAGTGAGGTATGTTGCAGTGCACAGTGAGGTCTGTTGAAGTGCATAGTGTGGTATGTTCCAGTGCTTAGTGAGGTATGTTGCATTGCACAGTGTGGTATGTTGCAGTGCACAGTGAGGTATGTTCCAGTGCACAGTGAGGTACGTTGCAGTGCACAGTGAGGTATGTTCCAGTGCTTAGTGAGGTATGTTGCAGTGCACAGTGAGGTATGTTGCAGTGCACAGTGAGGTATGTTGCAGTGCACAGTGAGGTATGTTGCAGTGCACAGTGAGGTATGTTCCAGTGCACAGTGAGGTATGTTCCAGTGCACAGTGAGGTATGTTGCAGTGCACAGTGAGGTATGTTGCAGTGCACAGTGAGGTATGTTCCAGTCCACAGTGAGGTATGTTAGAGTGCACAGTGAGGTATGTTCCAGTGCACAGTTAGGTATGTTGCAGTGTACAGTGAGGTATGTTGCACTGCACAGTGAGGTATGTTGCAGTGCACAGTGAGGTATATAGCCGTGCACAGAGAGGTATGTTCCAGTGCACAGTGAGGTATGTTGCAGTGCACAGTGAGGTATGTTCCAGTGCACAGTGAGGTATGTTGCAGTGCACAGTGAGGTATGTTCCAGTGCACAGTGAGGTATGTTGCAGTGCACAGTGAGGTATGTTCCAGTCCACAGTGAGGTATGTTCCAGTGCTTAGTGAGGTATGTTGCAGTGCACAGTGTGGTATGTTGCAGTGCACAGTGAGGTATGTTGCAGTGCACAGTGAGGTATGTTGCAGTGCACAGTGAGGTATGTTGCAGTGCACAGTGAGGTATGTTGCAGTGCACAGTGAGGTATGTTGCAGTGCACAGTGTGGTATGTTCCAGTGCTTAGTGAGGTATATTGCAGTGCACAGTGAGGTATGTTGCAGTGCACAGTGAGGTATGTTGCAGTGCACAGTGAGGCATGTTGCAGTGCACAGTGTGGTATGTTCCAGTGCTTAGTGAGGTATGTTGCAGTGCACAGTGTGGTATGTTGCAGTGCACAGTGAGGTATGTTCCAGTGCACAGTGAGGTACGTTGCAGTGCACAGTGAGGTATGTTCCAGTGCTTAGTGAGGTATGTTGCAGTGCACAGTGAGGTATGTTGCAGTGCACAGTGAGGTATGTTGCAGTGCACAGTGAGGTATGTTCCAGTGCACAGTGAGGTATGTTCCAGTGCACAGTGAGGTATGTTGCAGTGCACAGTGAGGTATGTTGCAGTGCACAGTGAGGTATGTTCCAGTCCACAGTGAGGTATGTTAGAGTGCACAGTGAGGTATGTTCCAGTGCACAGTTAGGTATGTTGCAGTGCACAGTGAGGTATGTTGCAGTGCACAGTGAGGTATGTTGCAGTGCACAGTGAGGTATATAGCAGTGCACAGTGAGGTATGTTCCAGTGCACAGTGAGGTATGTTGCAGTGCACAGTGTGGTATGTTGCAGTGCACAGTGAGGTATGTTCCAGTGCACAGTGAGGTACGTTGCAGTGCACAGTGAGGTATGTTCCAGTGCTTAGTGAGGTATGTTGCAGTGCACAGTGAGGTATGTTGCAGTGCACAGTGAGGTATGTTGCAGTGCACAGTGAGGTATGTTCCAGTGCACAGTGAGGTATGTTCCAGTGCACAGTGAGGTATGTTGCAGTGCACAGTGAGGTATGTTGCAGTGCACAGTGAGGTATGTTCCAGTCCACAGTGAGGTATGTTAGAGTGCACAGTGAGGTATGTTCCAGTGCACAGTTAGGTATGTTGCAGTGCACAGTGAGGTATGTTGCAGTGCACAGTGAGGTATGTTGCAGTGCACAGTGAGGTATATAGCAGTGCACAGTGAGGTATGTTCCAGTGCACAGTGAGGTATGTTGCAGTGCACAGTGAGGTATGTTCCAGTGCACATTGAGGTATGTTGCAGTGCACAGTGAGGTATGTTGCAGCCACCATGTTGCCAGCCACCATGTTGCCAGCCATGGTGAGAACAATCGCCATACTCCAGTGTCACACACACATGTGTCACAAACACACATGTGTGTCACACACACATGTACCACACACACATGTGCCAACCGCACATGTGCCACACACACACATGTGCCACACACACATGTACCACACACACATATGCCAAACTCACATGTGTCTCACACACACATGTGCCACACACACACACATGTGCCACCCACACATGTGCCACACACACACATGTACCACACACACATGTGTCTCACACACACATGTGTCTCACACACACATGTGCCACTCACACACACACATGTGCCACACACACATGTGCCACACACACATGTACCACACACACATGTGTCTCACACACACATGTGTCTCACACACACATGTGCCACACACACACACATGTGCCAAACACACATGTGCCACACACACATGTGCCACACACACACATGTGTCTCACACACACATGTGTCTCACACACACATGTATCTCACACACACATGTGCCACACACACACATGTGCCACACACACACATGTGCCAAACACACATGTGTCACAAACACACATGTGCCAAACACACATGTGTCACAAACACACATGTGCCACACACACATGTGTCACGATGGCAACGCAGCTGACCATCTACCTGATCACCTGCCGCCCAGATATACTGGAGTGTGAACGAGGGATCGGTAATGTACCTACAACAATAGTTGACTAATGTTGTAAGATCAGTACGACACTGTTACTTTGCTCCTATACTTATCATTCCCCAACTACACCTCGCCATAGTGACCTGGGAGTGGGTCAGGCACTCACTCTCGCCTGTCGAACACTGTCAACTGGCGACAGTTGAGGTCTGCCACACCAGACTGGGATCACGTGATCCCCGTCTGGTCTGTTCATCAGTCAGGTGTTCCCGAGGGAACATGTTCATCAGTCAGATTGTTCAAACTCCTATTGGCATATATTCTACTCGTTTTTTTTAAATTTCTGCATAGATTGTTGAGTTGTAATAGATAACTCTATGTTTAGAGTTGTGACCGTAGACAGTGCTCAACAGCTACTATGCTACTAGCTAGTTACTACTTGTTACTTGCTACATGCTACTTGCTACTTACTACATACTACTTGTTACTTGCTACATGCTACTTGCTACTTTCTACAAGCTGCTTGCTTGTTTACTGTGAGATAAGACAATCTATCTTCCGATTGTAACTATGCACCATAATACAAATAATGATGTACTAAGCAATTAGTAGAACTTTGAATTCTAAGTTCTAAGAACTTTGAACTGAAATTCAAACTCAAATTTGAATTCTTTGAATACTAAGCAATTAGTATTCATTTTATTGAGTCTGAAAAAATTAAGCTTAAAAGCTAACTTAAATATTCCTAGACCCAGTATAGGACATTTGTGTTCTATACTGTGTGTGTTCTATACTGTGTGTGTTCTATACTGTGTGTTCTATACTGTGTGTGTTCTATACTGTGTGTTCTATACTGTGTGTGTTCTATAATGTGTGTGTTCTATACTGAGTGTGTTCTATACTGTGTGTGTTCTACATTGTGTGTGTTCTATACTGTGTGTGTTCTATACTGTGTGTGTGCTATACTGTGTGTTCTATACTGTGTGTGTTCTATAATGTGTGTGTTCTATACTGTGTGTGTTCTATAATGTGTGTGTTCTATACTGTGTGTGTTCTATACTCTGTGTTCTATAATGTGTGTGTTCTATACTGTGTGTGTTATACTGTGTGTGTTCTATACTGTGTGTGTTATACTATGTGTGTTCTATACTATGTGTGTTCTATACTGTGTGTGTTCTATACTGTGTGTGTTATGCTGTGTGTGTTCTATACTGTGTGTGTTCTATACTGTGTGTTCTATACTGAGTGTGTTCTATAATGTGTGTGTTCTATACTGTGTGTGTTCTATACTGTGTGTGTTCTATACTGTGTGTGTTCTATACTGTGTGTGTTCTATAATATGTGTGTTCTATACTGTGTGTGTTCTATAATATGTGTGTTCTATACTGTGTGTGTTCTATACTGTGTGTGTTCTATAGTGTGTGTGTTCTATACTGTGTGTGTTATACTGTGTGTGTTCTATACTATGTGTGTTCTATACTATGTGTGTTCTATACTGTGTACTCGCCTAGTTGTACTCACCTAGTTATGTTTGCGGGGGTTGAGCTCTGGCTCTTTGGTCCCGCCTCTCAACCGTCAATCAACAGGTGTACAGATTCCTGAGCCTATTGGGCTCTGTCATATCTACACTTGAAACTGTGTATGGAGTCAGCCTCCACCACATCACCCCCTAATGCATTCCATTTGTCAACCACTCTGACACTAAAAAAGTTCTTTCTAATATCTCTGTGGCTCATTTGGGCACTCAGTTTCCACCTGTGTCCCCTTGTGCGTGTTCCCCTTGTGTTAAATAGACTGTCTTTATCTACCCTATCAATCCCCTTCAGAATCTTGAATGTGGTGATCATGTCCCCCCTAACTCTTCTGTCTTCCAGCGAAGTGAGGTTTAATTCCCGTAGTCTCTCCTCGTAGCTCATACCTCTCAGCTCGGGTACTAGTCTGGTGGCAAACCTTTGAACCTTTTCCAGTTTAGTCTTATCTTTGACTAGATATGGACTCCATGCTGGGGCTGCATACTCCAGGATTGGCCTGACATATGTGGTATACAAAGTTCTGAATGATTCTTTACACAAGTTTCTGAATGCCGTTCGTATGTTGGCCAGCCTGGCATATGCCGCTGATGTTATCCGCTTGATATGTGCTGCAGGAGACAGGTCTGGCGTGATATCAACCCCCAAGTCTTTTTCCTTCTCTGACTCCTGAAGAATTTCCTCTCCCAGATGATACCTTGTATCTGGCCTCCTGCTCCCTACACCTATCTTCATTACATTACATTTGGTTGGGTTAAACTCTAACAACCATTTGTTCGACCATTCCTTCAGCTTGTCTAGGTCTTCTTGAAGCCTCAAACAGTCCTCTTCTGTTTTAATCCTTCTCATAATTTTAGCATCGTCCGCAAACATTGAGAGAAATGAATCGATACCCTCCGGGAGATCATTTACATATATCAGAAACAAGATAGGACCGAGTACAGAGCCCTGTGGGACTCCACTGGTGACTTCACGCCAATCGGAGGTTTCACCCCTCACCGTAACTCTCTGCTTCCTATTGCTTAGATACTCCCTTATCCACTGGAGCACTTTACCAGCTACACCTGCCTGTCTCTCCAGCTTATGTACCAGCCTCTTATGCGGTACTGTGTCAAAGGCTTTCCGACAATCCAAGAAAATGCAGTCCGCCCAGCCCTCTCTTTCTTGCTTAATCTGTGTCACCTGATCGTAGAATTCTATCAAGCCTGTAAGGCAAGATTTACCCTCCCTGAATCCATGTTGGCGATTTGTCACGAAGTCCCTTCTCTCCAGATGTGTTACCAGGTTTTTTCTCACGATCTTCTCCATCACCTTGCATGGTATACAAGTCAAGGACACTGGCCTGTAGTTCAGTGCCTCTTGTCTGTCGCCCTTTTTGTATATTGGGACCACATTCGCCGTCTTCCATATTTCTGGTAGGTCTCCCGTCTCTAGTGACTTACTATACACTATGGAGAGTGGCAAGCAAAGTGCCTCTGCACACTCTTTCAGTACCCATGGTGAGATCCCATCTGGACCAACAGCCTTTCTAACATCCAGATCCAGCAGGTGTCTCTTGACCTCCTCTCTTGTAATTTCGAACTCCTCCAAGGCCGCCTGGTTTACCTCCCTTTCTCCCAGCACAGTGACCTCACCCTGTTCTATTGTGAAGACCTCCTGGAACCTCTTGTTGAGTTCCTCACACACCTCTCTGTCATTCTCTGTATACCTGTCCTCGCCTGTTCTAAGTTTCAGTACCTGTTCTTTCACTGTTGTTTTCCTTCTGATGTGACTGTGGAGTAGCTTTGGTTCAGTCTTGGCTTTGTTTGCTATATCATTTTCAAAATTTTTCTCTGCTTCTCTTCTCACCCTGACGTACTCATTCCTGGTTCTCTGGTATCTCTCTCTGCTTTCTGGTGTTCTGTTATTCCGGAAGTTCCTCCACGCCTTTTTGTTCAGTTTCTTCGCTTCGATACATGCCCTATTATACCATGGATTCTTCTGTTGCTTCTCGGATTTTTCCCTTTGGGCCGGGATGAACCTGTTTACTGCCTCCTGACACTTTTGGGTAACATAGTCCATCATACCCTGTACAGACTTGTCTCTGAGGTTTGTGTCCCAAGGTATTTCACTTAGGAAACTTCTCATCTGTTCATAATTCCCCTTTCGGTATGCCAGCCTTTTGATTCCTAGTTCTTTTTTGGGGGAGATAAGTCCTAGCTCTACCAAGTACTCAAAGTTCAATACACTGTGGTCACTCATTCCCAAGGGCGCTTATATCTTAACTTCCCTTATATCCCATTCATTTAGGGTAAATATCAAATCAAGCATTGCTGGTTCATCTTCTCCTCTCATTCTTGTTGGTTCTTTGGTGTGCTGGCTTAGAAAGTTTCTTGTTGCCACGTCCAGCAGCTTAGCTCTCCATGTTTCTGGTCCTCCATGCGGGTCTCTGTTCTTCCAATCTATCTTCCCATGGTTGAAGTCTCCCATAATTAGTAATCCATATCCATTCCTGCTAGCAACAGAAGCTGCTCTTTCTATTATGTTAATGGTGGCCATGTTGTTTCTATCATATTCCTGTCTAGGTCTTTTGTCATTTGGTGGTGGATTATATATGACTGCGACTATAATTTTTTTCCCTCCATTTGTTACAGTACCTGCTATGTAGTCACTGAAACCTTCACAGCCCTGAATATCCATCTCCTCAAAATCCCACCCTTTTCTTACCAGCAGAGCTACACCACCCCCACCTCTTCCTTCCCTCTCTTTCCTCATAACATAATAGTCCTGTGGGAACACTGCATTTGTTATCGTTTTCGTGATCTTTGTTTCTGTGAGGGCTATTATGTCTGGGTTTTCCTCTAGTACCAGTTCTCCAAGCTCATTTGCTTTATTTGTAATTCCATCTATGTTAGTGTACATCGCTTTGAGGCTCACTTTCTTCTGTCCCTTCTCAAATCGCCTCCTTGGTGAGTGTTCTGCTGGTGGGGGAGGCTGTTCCATGGTTGTGAGGACCTGTGAGGTGGATAACAGGGTCTCAGAGGATACTGGGATGAGGGGAGGGGATCCAGTGAAGGGGGAGGGACAGGGAGGGTATGGGGTGAAAGGGGAGGGAGGACGGGAAGGAAAGGGGGGGAGGGAGGACTCGGGAGGAGGGGAGGGGTAGAAGGGTGGGGATTGGGTGTGGGGGGAGGGAGATTTGGCTGAACATTTGAGTGGGGGCAGGGAGGGTTTGGGGTAGAGGGGTTTTCTATGCAGAGGAGGGAGGCGGGATTGTCCTCCCTTCTGGTGTTACTGGGTAGCTGGTTGTGGGTTCCCCCCTCGCCTCTGGGGGTGTTGTGCTGGGAGCTGTAACTTCCTGGTTTTCCCCTCTCGCCCTGCGCCTCTTCCTTGCTTCTGCCGCCACGGCTCTCTCCTCCCTTGTCATGTCTCTCTGGAGGAATACATTTTTTAATTTTCCCACGTTTTTCAGGGAGCTCTTCCTTGATAGGATCTTCTCTTTTGTGTTCTCGTTTGCAAACACTATCTTTATCATTCGGTCTCGGTCTTTGTTGTACCGGCCTAGCCTGAAAACCTTCTCAATGCTATGCTCAGCCCCTTCCATGTCTAGTGCCTTTAGTACTTCATTCACTGCTGCTGTGTCCTTGTCATTCCACTCTGTCCTATTAGATCCTTCCTGCTCCTTAATACCCACAGCAACCACTGATCTGATCCTTTCCAGCAGTTGGCTAGTGGAGCGTGCCGCCTCCTGCGAGGTGGCTGCTTTCATGGCCACCTCCATCACTGCAGTCATTACTTCAGAGTTATTTTTTTTTAGTATTTCCGCAAATGTTGCTTTTATTGTGGCATTCTCATCCAGAAAACTATTACCACCTTCTCCCTGGGTGGTTTTCTGATTCTCAGCCTCGATACCATTCTCTTTGAGGGCTCTAATCTCCTCCTTTGCTGTTGTCAGCTCTCTTTTCAGGTTGCTTATTTCGTTCTTCATTTCCTGCATCATTTCTTGCATCTCACTCTTGATGTCCTCCAGAAACTGGGCGAACATTTCCTTCATCTCATCACCTCGGCTCTTTCCTGTTCCCCTGGGACCTCTGGCTGCCATGTTTGACCCTGTTAGGATGGGGGAGGGAGAGAGAGAGAGGAAGAGAGAGAGAGAAAGAGAGAGAGAGAAAGGGAGTGATAAAGGGAGAGATAAAATGGGTGGGTGGGGGGGATCCGACCCTTCCACTGAAGTGAGAAGAAAGTAGAAGGGGAGGGGGGGGGAGGAGATGGAGAGAGAGGCGGGAGAGAGAGAGAGGAGAGGGAGAGAGTGGGTGAGGGAGAGAGCGGGTGAGGGAGAGAGCGGGTGAGGGAGAGAGGGAGGGAGGTGTGTGTGTGTGTGTGGGCAGAGAGGGAGGGGGAAGGAAAGAGAGGGAGGGAGAGGGGGAGGGAGGGGGAAGGAAAGAGAGGGAGGGAGGGAGGAGAGAGAGAGAGAGAGAGAGAGAGAGAGAGAGAGAGAGAGAGAGAGAGAGAGAGAGAGAGAGAGAGAGAGAGAGAGAGAGAGAGAGAGAGAGAGAGAGAGAGAGAGAGAGAGCAGGAGAGAGAGCAGGAGAGAGAGAGCAGGAGAGAGAGAGCAGGAGAGAGATAGTGGGAGTGGGAGAGAGGGAGTGGGAGAGAGGGAGAGTGGGGAGGGGAAGTGTGTGTGTATGGGCGATGCGGGGGACTGGGGGTGGGGGGGCGGAGATGGCGACTAAGTCAGGTCAGGTCAGATGGTGGGGTCAAGGGGGGGGGGATAGTGTGTGTTCAATACTGTGTGTGTTCTATACTGCGTGTGTTCTATACTGTGTGTGTTCTATAATGTGTGTGTGTTGTATACTGTGTGTGTTCTATACTGTGTGTGTTCTATAATGTGTGTGTTCTATACTGTGTGTGTTGTATACTGTGTGTGTTCTTTACTGTGTGTCAGTTCTATACTATGTGTGTTCTATACTGTGTACTCACCTATTTGTACTCACCTATTTGTGCTTGCGGGGGTTGAGCTTTGGCTCTTTGGTCCCGCCTCTCAACTGTCAATCAACTGGTGTACTGATTCCTGAGCCAACTGGGCTCTATCATATCTACATTTAAAACTGTGTATGGAGTCAGCCTCCACCACATGTACTCACCTAATTGTACTCACCTAATTGTGCTTGCGGGGGTTGAGCTCTGGCTCTTTGGTCCCGCCTCTCAACCGTCAATCAACTGGTGTACAGATTCCTGAGCCTATTGGGCTCTATCATATCTACATTTGAAACTGTGTATTGAGTCAGCCTCCACCACATCACTTCCTAATGCATTCCCTTTACTAACTACTCTGACACTGAAAAAGTTCTTTCTAACGTCTCTGTGGCTCATTTGGGTACTCAGCTTCCACCTGTGTCCCCTTGTTCGCGTTCCACCAGTGTTGAATAGTTCATCCTTGTTTACCCGGTCGATTCCCCTGAGGATTTTGTAGGTTGTGATCATGTCCCCCCTTACTCTTCTGTCTTCCAGTGTCGTGAGGTGCATTTCCCGCAGCCTTTCCTCATAACTCATGCCTCTTAGTTCTGGGACTAGTCTAGTAGCATACCTTTGGACTTTTTCCAGCTTCGTCTTGTGCTTGACAAGGTACGGGCTCCATGCTGGGGCCGCATACTCCAGGATTGGTCTTACATATGTGGTGTACAAGATTCTGAATGATTCCTTACACAGGTTCCTGAACGCCGTTCTGATGTTAGCCAGCCTCGCATATGCCGCAGACGTTATTCTCTTTATGTGGGCTTCAGGAGACAGGTTTGGTGTGATATCAACTCCTAGATCTTTCTCTCTGTCTGTTTCATTAAGTACTTCATCTCCTATTCTGTATCCTGTGCCTGGCCTCCTGTTTCCACTGCCTAGTTTCATTACTTTGCATTTACTCGGGTTGAACTTCAACAGCCATTTGTTGGACCATTCACTCAGTCTATCCAGGTCATCTTGTAGCCTCCTACTATCATCCTCTGTTTCAATCCTCCTCATAATTTTTGCATCGTCGGCAAACATTGAGAGGAACGAATCTATACCCTCTGGGAGATCATTTACATATACCAGAAACAGTATAGGTCCAAGGACTGACCCCTGCGGGACTCCACTTGTGACGTCTCGCCAATCTGAGGCCTCACCCCTCACACAGACTCGTTGTCTCCTGTTGCTTAGGTATTCCTCTATCCACCGGAGTACCTTCCCTCTCACTCCAGCCTGCATCTCCAACTTTCGCACTAGCCTCTTGTGTGGTACTGTATCAAAGGCTTTCTGACAATCCAAAAATATGCAGTCTGCCCACCCTTCTCTTTCTTGCCTTATTTTTGTTGCCTGGTCGTAGAATTCAAGTAACCCTGTGAGGCAGGACCTGCCATCCCTGAACCCATGTTGATGCTGTGTTACAAAGTTCCTTCGCTCCAGATGCTCCACTAGTTTTTTTCGCACAATCTTCTCCATCAGCTTGCATGGTATGCAGGTTAGGGACACTGGCCTGTAGTTCAGTGCCTCCTGTCTATCCACTTTCTTGTATATCGGGACTACGTTAGCTGCTTTCCAAATATCTGGCAGTTCCCCTGTTGCCAGTGATTTGTTATACACTATGGAGAGTGGTAGGCTCAGTTCTCTTGCTCCTTCCTTTAGAACCCAAGGGGAGATTCCATCTGGGCCTATAGCCTTCGTCACGTCCAACTCTAGTAAACACTTCCTTACTTCCCCACTGGTAATCTCAAACTCTTCCAGTGGTTCCTGGTTAGCTATTCCCTCACTTACCTCTGGAATTTCTCCTTGTTCTAAGGTGAAGACCTCCTGGAATTTCTTATTCAATTCCTCACACACTTCCTTGTCATTTGTAGTGAATCCTTCCGCCCCTATCCTTAATCTCATAACCTGTTCCTTTACTGTTGTTTTTCTCCTAATGTGGCTATGCAACAATTTAGGCTGAGTCTTTGCCTTGCTTGCGATGTCATTTTCGTATTGTCTTTCTGCCTCTCTTCTCATCCTGACATATTCATTCCTGGCATTCTGGTATCTTTCTCTGCTCTCCAGTGTCCTGTTATTCCTATAGTTTCTCCATGCCCTTTTACTTTGCTGCTTAGCTAGCCTACATCTTTGATTAAACCATGGGTTTCTCATCTTCATTTCTCTGTTTTCCTTTTGGACTGGGACAAACTTGTTTGCTGCGTCCTTGCACTTCTGCGTGATGTAATCCATCATATCTTGGGCCGTCTTTCCCCTGAGCTCTGTTTCCCATGCTATATCTGTTAGGAATTTTCTTATCCCCTCATAGTTTCCCTTTCGGTATGCTAACCTTTTGGTTTCGGTATCCCTCCTCGAGTTCAATAACCCTTCTTCAATCAAGTACTCAAACTCCAGTACACTGTGGTCGCTCATTCCTACTGGGTCCTCAAAACCGATTTCTCTTATGTCGGAGTCGTTCAGAGTGAAGACTAGGTCGAGTCTCGCTGGTTCGTCATTGCCTCTCATCCTTGTGGGTTCTCCGACATGCTGCGTGCGAACACATGTGTGTGTTCCATACGGTATGTGTTCTATACTGTGTGTGTTCTATACTGTGTGTCAGTTCTATACTATGTGTATTCTATACTGTGTGTGTTCTATACTCTGTGTGTTCTATACTGTGTGTGTTCTATACTGCGTGTGCTCTATATTGTGTGTCAGTTCTATACTATGGGTGTTCTATACTGTGTGTGTTCTATACTGTGTGTGTTCTATACTGTGTGTGTGTTCTATACTGTGTGTGTTCTATACTGTGTGTGTTCTATACTGTGTGTCAGTTCTATACTATGTGTGTTCTATACTGTGTGTGTTCTATACTGTGTGTGTTCTATACTGTGTGTGTTCTATACTGTGTGTGTTCTATACTGTGCGTGTTCTATACTGTGTGTCAGTTCTATACTATGTGTGTTCTATACTGTGTGTCAGTTCTATACTATGTGTGTTCTATACTATGTGTGTTCTATACTGTGTGTGTTCTATACTGTGTGTGTTCTATACTGTGTGTGTTCTATACTGTGTGTGTTCTATACTGTGCGTGTTCTATATTGTGTGGGTTCTATACTGTGTGTGTTCTATACTATGTGTGTTCTATACTGTGTGTGTGTTCTATACTGTGTGTGTGTTCTATACTGTGTGGGTTCTATACTGTGTGTGTGTTCTATACTGTGTGTGTTCTATACTGTGTGTGTTCTATACTGTGTATGTTCTATACTGTATGTGTGGTCTATACTCTGTGTGTTCTATACTGTGTGTGTTCTATACTGTGTATGTTCTATACTGTATGTGTGGTCTATACTGTGTGTGTTCTATACTGTGTGTGTTCTATACTGTGTGTGTTCTATACTGTGTGTGTTCTATACTGTGTGTCAGTTCTATACTGTGTGTGTTCTATACTGTGTGTGTTCTATACTGTGTGTCAGTTCTATACTGTGTGTCAGTTCTATACTGTGTGTGTTCTATACTGTGTGTGTTCTATACTGTGAGTGTTCTATACTGTGTGTGTTCTATACTGTGTGTGTTCTATACTGTGAGTGTTCTATACTGTGTGTGTTCTATACTGTGTGTGTTCTATACTGTGTGTGTTCTATACTGTGTGTGTTCTATACTATGTGTGTTCTATACTGTGTGTGTTCTGTACTGTGTGTGTTCTATAACGTGTGTGTTCCATACTGTGTGTGTTCTATACTGCGTGTGTTCTATACTGTGTGTGTTCTATACTGTGTGTGTTCTATACTGTGTGTGTGTTCTTTACTGTGTGTGTTCTATACTGTGTGTGTTCTATACTGTGTGTGTTCTATACTGTGTGTGTTCTATACTGTGTGTGTTCTATACTGTGTGTGTTCTTTATTGTGTGTGTTCTATACTGTGTGTGTTCTATACTGTGTGTTCTATACTGTGTGTGTTCTATACTGTGTGTGTTCTATACTGTGTGTGTGTTCTTTATTGTGTGTGTTCTATACTGTGTGTGTTCTATACTGTGTGTGTTCTATACTGTGTGTGTTCTATACTGTGTGTGTGTTCTTTATTGTGTGTGTTCTATACTGTGTGTGTTCTATACTGTGTGTTCTATACTGTGTGTGTTCTATACTGTGTGTGTTCTATACTGTGTGTGTTCTATACTGTGTGTGTGTTCTTTATTGTGTGTGTTCTATACTGTGTGTGTTCTATAATGTGTGTGTGTTCTATACTGTGTGTGTTCTATACTGTGTGTGTTCTATACTGTGTGTGTTCTATACTGTGTGTGTTCTATAATGTGTGTGTGTTCTATACTGTGTGTGTTCTATACTGTGTGTCAGTTCTATACTGTATATGTTCTATACTGTGTGTGTTCTATAATGTGTGTGTGTTCTATACTGTGTGTGTTCTATACTGTGTGTTCTATACTGTGTGTGTTCTATACTGTGTGTGTTCTATACTGTGTGTGTTCTATAATGTGTGTGTGTTCTATACTGTGTGTATTCTATACTGTGTGTGTTCTATACTGTGAGTGTTCTATACTGTGTGTGTTCTATACTGTGTGTGTTCTATAATGTGTGTGTGTTCTATACTGTGTGTATTCTATACTGTGTGTGTTCTATACTGTGTGTGTTCTATACTGTGTGTGTTCTATACTGTGTGTGTTCTATACTGTGTGTGTTCTATACTGTGTGTGTTCTATACTAGGCTTCAGACACCGTGTAATAGGCCTGGGAGGGTTAGGTGAGTTTAGTTTCTCTTTACAAGTTATGTTGAAAAACGTTTTCCGGTTTGTCCAAATTTAATAGTACCGATTTGTACTTTCTAAGTGCGTTGTACGTCCGTATATGTACTATGATCCTGAGCTTTCCCATAAATACCACCGAAACAGAATGATGGGCTAAATAAGAGGCTACGGCTGGATGGCCTTGTGGCTGATGAGCTCAATATCCACCATTTCACCTCAACATTATTCCCATACAAGATGGGATCTATTTTCTTTCTGCGTCTGGTATTTAAATACCAGACGCAGAACCCCTTTATAGAATAATGGGTGTCTAAAAAATAGACCCCATTATGTATATTTATTCGTATTTATATATATGGACTATTAAATAGACCGTATGAATAGGGGCGCCAAAGATCATTATTGATCCAAGTCAGAACTCCTGTTAGGATCATTGATCCTCTTTTCCTCACCTGTTCATACGGTTCAATATATAAATAAATTCCAGCTCATCTGAAGGATTTCAGGCCTGGAAAACATAACTTCCTGCAAAAACGATGATATCCGCTTTTCTTGTGACTCCACTTCATAAGAGGCTACGTCTTTATTGAAGGATTCGTAATAGCCAGACGACGGTGTCCGTTGTTACTGACTTTACTAGTAGAACTCCACTACGGAATCGACTCCTATACTCTCCACTTGCTGGGAGTCTGCCAGCAAGTAGGACTACATTGTTCAGGCTCCTCTCTTGTGTGGTGAGATCTTGCTGATTTCGCATTGCAGGTGCTTCCATACTGTTATGTTTGTGGTGCTTGATGATGGTCTGGGGTCTTGATGGTCTGGGGTCTTGATGATGGTCTGGGGTCTTGATGATGGTCTGGGGTTTTGATGATGGTCTGGGGTTTTGATGATGGTCTGGGGTCTTGATGATGATCTGGGGTCTTGATGATGGTCTGGGGTCTTGATGATGGTCTGGGGTTTTGATGATGGCCTGGGGTCTTGATGATGGTCTGGGGTCTTGATGATGATCTGGGGTCTTGATGATGGTCTGGGGTCTTGATGATGGCCTGGGGTCTTGATGATGGTCTGGGGTCTTGATGATGATCTGGGGTCTTGATGATGGTCTGGGGTCTTGATGATGGCCTGGGGTCTTGATGATGGTCTGGGGTCTTGATGATGCTCTGGGGTCTTGATGATAGTCTGGGGTCTTGATGATGCTCTGGGGTCTTGATGATGGTCGGGGGTCTTGATGATGGTCTGGGGTCTTGATGATGGCCTGGGGTCTTGATGATGCTCTGGGGTCTTGATGATAGTCTGGGGTCTTGATGATGCTCTGGGGTCTTGATGATGGCCTGGGGTCTTGATGATGACCTGGGGTCTTGATGATAGTCTGGGGTCTTAATGATGCTCTGGGGTCTTGATGATGGTCGGGGGTTTTGATGATGGTCTGGGGTCTTGACTACCTGGTTGTTGTTGTTGGTAGTCTGTACAGCCATGTCGTCTTGCTTGATTTCTTGTGTCGTCCTTCATATTGGCCTCTTGTGTCGTGCTTCATACTGGCCTCTTGTGTCGTGCTTCATACTGGCCTCTTGTGTCGTGCTTCATATTGGCCTCTTGTGTCGTGCTTCATATTGGCCTCTTGTGTCGTGCTTCATACTGGCCTCTTGTGTCGTGCTTCATACTGGCCTCGTGTGTCGTGCTTCATACTGGCCTCTTGTGTCGTGCTTCATATTGACCTCTTGTGTCGTGCTTCATATTGGCCTCTTGTGTCGTGCTTCATATTGACCTCTTGTGTCGTGCTTCGTATTGCCCTCTTGTGTCGTGCTTCATATTGACCTCTTGTGTCGTGCTTCATATTGGCCTCTTGTGTCGTGCTTCGTATTGCCCTCTTGTGTCGTGCTTCATACTGGCCTCGTGTGTCGTGCTTCATACTGGCCTCTTGTGTCGTGCTTCATATTGACCTCTTGTGTCGTGCTTCATGTTGGCCTCTTGTGTCGTGCTTCATATTGGCCTCTTGTGTCGTGCTTCATATTGGCCTCTTGTATCGTGCTTCATATTGGCCTCTTGTGTCGTGCTTCATGTTAGCCTCTTGTGTCGTGCTTCATGTTGGCCTCTTGTGTCGTGCTTCATATTGGCCTCTTGTGTCGTGCTTCATATTGGCCTCTTGTGTCGTGCTTCATATTGGCCTCTTGTGTCGTGCTTCATATTGGCCTCTTGTGTCGTGCTTCATACTGGCCTCTTGTGTCGTGCTTCATACTGGCCTCGTGTGTCGTGCTTCATACTGGCCTCTTGTGTCGTGCTTCATATTGACCTCTTGTGTCGTGCTTCATATTGGCCTCTTGTGTCGTGCTTCATATTGACCTCTTGTGTCGTGCTTCGTATTGCCCTCTTGTGTCGTGCTTCATATTGACCTCTTGTGTCGTGCTTCATATTGGCCTCTTGTGTCGTGCTTCAGTATTGCCCTCTTGTGTCGTGCTTCATACTGGCCTCGTGTGTCGTGCTTCATACTGGCCTCTTGTGTCGTGCTTCATATTGACCTCTTGTGTCGTGCTTCATGTTGGCATCTTGTGTCGTGCTTCATATTGGCCTCTTGTGTCGTGCTTCATATTGGCCTCTTGTATCGTGCTTCATATTGGCCTCTTGTGTCGTGCTTCATGTTAGCCTCTTGTGTCGTGCTTCATGTTGGCCTCTTGTGTCGTGCTTCATATTGGCCTCTTGTGTCGTGCTTCATATTGGCCTCTTGTGTCGTGCTTCATATTGGCCTCTTGTGTCGTGCTTCATATTGGCCTCTTGTGTCGTGCTTCATATTGGCCTCTTGTGTCGTGCTTCATATTGGCCTCTTGTGTCGTGCTTCATATTGGCCTCTTGTGTCGTGCTTCATATTGGCCTCTTGTGTCGTGCTTCATATTGGCCTCTTGTGTCGTGCTTCATATTGGCCTCTTGTGTCGTGCTTCATATTGGCCTCTTGTGTCGTGCTTCATATTGGCCTCTTGTGTCATGCTTCATACTTGGCCTCTTGTGTCGTGCTTCATATTGGCCTCTTGTGTCGTGCTTCATATTGGCCTCTTGTGTCATGCTTCATATTGGCCTCTTGTGTCGTGCTTCATATTGGCCTCTTGTGTCATGCTTCATATTGGCCTCTTGTGTCGTGCTTCATATTGGCCTCTTGTGTCATGCTTCATATTGGCCTCTTGTGTCGTGCTTCATATTGGCCTCTTGTGTCATGCTTCATACTGGCCTCTTGTGTCGTGCTTCATATTGGCCTCTTGTGTCATGCTTCATACTGGCCTCTTGTGTCGTGCTTCATATTGGCCTCTTGTGTCGTGCTTCATATTGGCCTCTTGTGTCGTGCTTCATACTGGCCTCTTGTGTCGTGCTTCATATTGGCCTCTTGTGTCGTGCTTCATATTGGCCTCTTGTGTCGTGCTTCATATTGGCCTCTTGTGTCGTGCTTCATATTGGCCTCTTGTGTCGTGCTTCATATTGACCTCTTGTGTGGTGCTTCATCCTGTCTGTGTCTCGACTAACTCTGGTCTACTACACGTTCCTTTCCTTTATTACATCAGTGAGGAATTGAGTATTTTGTTTTGAGACATTTTTGGATGATCTGTCGGTAAATGATAACAGTTTATGCCGTGATTTGTACAATGTTTTCCATCTGGTCTTCCGGTAAATCGGAAATTGGTTAGATTACCTTCAGAAATGATTTTATATTGCTTCCATATTTTATTTTTGCAGGTTTTTGAGCTTTATCTGATTTGGAGTTGGTAGAGTCGAGGCGTTTATTATTTTTTGTATGTTGGTGTCAGTTGTGGGTGTGAGGGAGTGTTGGTGTCAGTTGTGGGTGTGAGGGAGTGTTGGTGTCAGTTGTGGGTGTGAGGGAGTGTTGGTGTCAGGTGGGTGTGAGGGAGTGTTGGTGTCAGTTGTGGGTGTGAGGGAGTGTTGGTGTCAGTTGTGGGTGTGAGGGAGTGTTGGTGTCAGTTGTGGGTGTGAGGGAGTGTTGGTGTCAGGTGGGTGTGAGGGAGTGTTGGTGTCAGGTGGGTGTGAGGGAGTGTTGGTGTCAGGTGGGTGTGAGGGAGTGTTGGTGTCAGGTGGGTGTGAGGGAGTGCTACACACTCTGGTGTATGTAGTGTTGGGCTGCGTGATTATCCTGGTCTGAGCTGGTTCCACCTTTACTCTCCAAACTGAGCTGGTTGTTCTCTAAGCCTGATGTTTACCATCAACATTTGGACATTTAGCTGTTGAGGTCCGGTTTACCTTGTGCTGGGATTTAAAGTCTTTAGTTGGAGGCATCAGGCTGCATTTTCTACAACAATCCTGTCCTTTGAAGTGTTATTGGTCCCATTTCTGACATCTAAAGCTGCTTCGGACGCAATGTCTGTGTCGGTGTATTCCCCAATTTCCTGGTTTGAATGTTTGTGTCACCGGTCGTACGACGGTCACCTAACATGTTCATGATTTTTGCTGCATTTTTCCTGCAGCGTTTCACTGGAGAATTGTTCTCTAGTATTGCATCCAGTGGAAAGTCGACTATGTATCCCAACACTGAGACAAGTATATGACTTTCCAGAGGTTCCAGCTGGTCTAAGAATTTTGGGTTTCCCTTCAAGTTTGTTTCTGTTTCTAAGTAATTTACAATGTGTTGGTCTGGTGGTGTACTTATTACTTCTGTTTTCAGGTAGACCTGGGGAACACTGGGGTACTGTACCTGGGGAACACTGGGGAACTGCACCTGGGGAACTCTGGGGTACTGTACCTGGAGAACACTGAGGTACTGCACCAGGGGAACACTGGGGAACTGCACCTGGGGAACTCTGGGGTACTGCACCTGGGGAACACTGGGGTACTGCACCTGGGGAACACTGGGGAACTGCACCTGGGGAACACTGGGGAACTGCACCTGGGGAACTCTGGGGTACTGCATCTGGGGAACACTGGGGTACAGCACCTGGGGAACACTGGGGTACTGCACCTGGGGAACACTGGGGTACTGCACCTGGGGAACACTGGGGTACTGCACCTGGGGAACACTGAGCTACTGCACCTGGGGAACACTGGGGTACTGCATCTGGGGAACACTGGGGTACTACACCTGGGGAACACTGGGGTACTGCACCTGGGGAACACTGGGGTACTACACTTGGGGAACACTGGGGTACTGGGGTACTGCACCTGCGGAACTCTGGGGTACTGCACCTGGGGAACACTGGGGTACTGCACCTGGGGAACACTGGGGTACTGCACCTGGGGAACACTGGGGTACTGCATCTGGGGAACACTGGAGTACTGCACCTGGGGAACACTGGGGTACTGCACCTGGGGAACACTGGGGTACTGCATCTGGGGAACACTGGAGTACTGCACCTGGGGAACACTGGGGTACTGCATCTGGGGAACACTGGAGTACTGTACCTGGGGAACACTGGGGTACTGAACCTGGAGAACACTGGGATACTGCACCTGGGGAACACTGGGGTACTGTACCTGGGGAACACTGGGGTACTGTACCTGGGAAACACTGGGGTACTGTACCTGGGGAACACTGGGGTACTGTACCTGAGGAACACTGGGGTACTGTACCTGGGGAACTCTGGGGTACTGCACCTGGGGAACACTGGGGTACTGCACCTGGGGAACACTGGAGTACTGCACCTGGGGAACACTGGGGTACTGCATCTGCGGAACACTGGAGTACTGCACCTGGGGAACACTGGGGTACTACACCTGGGGAACACTGGGGTACTGCACCTGGGGAACTCTGGGGTACTGCACCTGGGGAACACTGGGGTACTGCACCTGGGGAACACTGGGGTACTGTACCTGGGGAACACTGGGGTACTGAACCTGGAGAACACTGGGGTACTGCACCTGGGGAACACTGGGGTACTGCACCTGGGGAACACTGGGGTTCTGCACCTGGGGAACACTGGGGTACTGTACCTGGGGAACACTGGGGTACTGCACCTGGGGAACACTGGGGTACTACATCTGGGGAACACTGGGGTACTGCACCTGGGGAACACTGGGGTACTGTACCTGGGGAACACTGGGGTACTACATCTGGGGAACACTGGGGTACTGCACCTGGGGAACACTGGGGTACTGTACCTGGGGAACACTGGGGTACTACATCTGGGGAACACTGGGGTACTGCACCTGGGGAACACTGGGGTACTGCACCTGGGGAACACTGGGGTACTGCACCTGGGGAACACTGGGGTACTACATCTGGGGAACACTGGGGTACTGCACCTGGGGAACTCTGGGGTACTGCACCTGGGGAACACTGAGCTACTCCACCTGGGGAACACTGGGGTACTGTACCTGGGGAACACTGGGTTACTGCACCTGGGGAACACCGGGGTACTACACCTGGGGAACACTGGGGTACTGCACCTGGGGAACACTGGGGTACTACACCTGGGGAACACTGGGGTACTGCACCTGGGAACACTGGGGTACTACACCTGGGGAACACTGGGGAACTGCACCTGGGGAACACTGGGGTACTGTATCTGGGGAACACTGGGGTACTGCACCTGGGGAACACTGGGGTACTGCACCTGGGGAACACTGGGGTACTGCACCTGGGGACCACTGGGGTACTGCATCTGGGGAACACTGGGGTGCCGCACCTGGGGAACACTGGGGTACTGCACCTGGGGAACACTGGGGTACTGCACCTGGGGAACACTGGGGTACTGCACCTGGGGAACACTAGGGTACTGCACCTGGTGAACACTGGGGTACTGCACCTGGGGAACTCTGGGGTACTGCACCTGAGGAACACTGGGGAACTGCACCTGGGGAACACTGGGGTACTGCACCTGGGGAACACTGGGGTACTGCACCTGGGGATCACTGGGGTACTGCACCTGGGGAACACTGGGGTACTGCATCTGGGGAACACTGGGGTACTGCATCTGGGGAACACTGCGGTACTGCACCTGGTGAACACTAGGGTACTGCACCTGGGGAACACTGGGGTACTGTACCCTGGGGAACACTGGGGTACTGCACCTGGGGAACACTGGGGTACTGCACCTGGAGAACACTGGGGTACTGTACCTGGGGAACACTGGGGTACTGCACCTGGGGAACACTGGGGTACTGTACCTGGGGAACACTGGAATACTGCACCTGGGGAACACTGGGGTACTACACCTGGGGAACACTGGGGTACTGCACCTGGGGAACACTGGGGTACTGTACCTGGGGAACACTGGGGTTTTGCACCTGGGGAACACTGGGGTACTACACCTGGGGAACACTGGGGTACTGTACCTGGGGAACACTGGGGTACTGTACCTGGTGAACACTGGGGTACTGTACCTGGGGAACACTGGGGTACTACACCTGGGGAACACTGGGGTACTGTACCTGGGGAACACTGGGGTACTGTACCTGGGGAACACTGGGGTACTGTACCTGGTGAACACTGGGGTACTGTACCTGGGGAACACTGGGGTACTACACCTGGGGAACACTGGGGTACTGTACCTGGGGAAAACTGGGGTACTGTACCTGGGGAACACTGGGGTACTACACCTGGGGAACACTGGGGTACTGTACTTGGGGAACACTGGGGTACTGCACCATGGGAACACTGGGGTACTGTACCTGGGGAACACTGGGGTACTATACCTGGTGAACACTGGGGTACTGTACCTGGGGAACACTGGGGTACTGTACCTGGTGAACACTGGGGTACTGTACCTGGGGAACACTGGGGTACTACACCTGGGGAACACTGGGGTACTGTACCTGGGGAACACTGGGGTACTGTACCTGGGGAACACTGGGGTACTGCACCTGGGGAACACTGGGGTACTGCACCTGGGGAACACTGGGGTACTGCACCTGGGGAACACTGGGGTACTGCACTTGGGGAACTCTGGGGTACTGCACCTGGGGAACACTGGGGTACTGCACCTGGGGAACTCTGGGGTACTGCACCTGGGGAACACTGAGCTACTGCACCTGGGGAACACTGGGGTACTGCACCTGTTGAACTCTGGGGTATTGCACCTTTGGAACACTGAGCTACTGCACCTGGGGAACACTGGGGTACTGCACCTGGGGAACACTGGGGTACTACACCTGGGGGAACACTGGGGTACTGCACCTGGGGAACACTGGGGTACTGTACCTGGGGAACACTGGGGTACTGCATCTGGCGAACACTGGAGTACTGCACCTGGGGAACACTGGGGTACTGCATCTGGGGAACACTGGAGTACTGCACCTGGGGAACACTGGGGTACTGCACCTGGGGAACACTGGAGTACTGCACCTGGGGAACACTGGGGTACTGCACCTGGGGAACACTGGGGTACTGCACCTGGGGAACACTGGGGTACTGCACCTGGGGAACACTGGGGTACTGCACCTGGGGAACACTGGGGTACTGCACCTGGGGAACACTGGGGTGCTGCACCTGGGGAACACTGGGGTACTGCACCTGGGGAACACTGGGGTACTACACCTGGGGAACACTGGGGTACTGCACCTGGGGAACACTGGGGTACTGCACCTGGGGAACACTGGGGTACTGCACCTGGGGAACACTGGGGTACTGCACCTGGGGAACACTGGGGTACTGCACCTGGGGAACACTGGGGTACTGCACCTGGGGAACACTGGGGTACTGCACCTGGGGAACTCTGGGGTACTGCACCTGGGGAACACTGGGGTACTGCACCTGGGGAACACTGGGGTACTGCACCTGGGGAACACTGGGGAACACTGGGGTACTGCACCTGGGGAACTCTGGGGTACTGCACCTGGGGAACACTGGGGTACTGCACCTGGGGAACACTGGGGTACTGCACCTGGGGAACTCTGGGGTACTACACCTGGGGAACACTGGGGTACTGCACCTGGGGAATACTGGGGTACTGCATCTGGGGAACACTGGGGTACTGTACCTGGTGCATGAACACTGGGGTACTGTACCTGGTGCATGAACACTGGGGTACTGTACCTGGGGAACACTGGGGTACTGTACCTGGGGAACACTGGGGTACTACACCTGGGGAACACTGGGGTACTGTACCTGGGGAACACTCGGGTACTGCACCTGGGGAACACTGGGGTACTGTACCTGGGGAACACTGGGGTACTACACCTGGGGAACACTGGGGTACTGTACCTGGGGAACACTGGGGTAGTGTACCTGGGGAACACTGGGGTACTGCACCTGGGGAACACTGGAGTACTACACCTGGGGAACACTGGAGTACTGCACCTGGGGAACACTGGGGTACTGCACCTGGGGAACACTGGGGTACTGCACCTGGGGAACACTGGGGTACTGCACCTGGGGAACACTGGGGTACTGCACCTGGGGAACACTAGGGTACTACACCTGGGGAGCACTGGGGTACTGTACCTGGGGAACACTGGGGTACTGCACCTGGGGAACACTGGGGTACTGTACCTGGGGAACACTCGGGTACTGCACCTGAGGAACACTGGGGTACTGCACCTGGGGAACACTGGGGTACTGCACCTGGGGAACACTGGGGTACTGCACCTGGGGAACACTGGGGTACTGCACCTGAGGAACACTGGGGTACCGCACCTGAGGAACACTAGGGTACTGCACCTGGGGAACACTGGGGTACTGCACCTGGGGAACACTGGGGTACTGCACCTGGGGAACACTGGGGTACTACACCTGGGGAACACTGGGGTACTGAACCTGGGGAACACTGGGGTACTGCACCTGGGGAACACTGGGGTACTGTACCTGGGGAACACTGGGGTACTGCACCTGGGGAACACTGGGGTACTGTACCTGGGGAACACTGGGGTACTGTACCTGGGGAACACTGGGGTACTGCACCTGGGGAACACTCGGGTACTGCACCTGAGGAACACTGGGGTACTGCACCTGGGGAACACTGGAGTACTGCACCTGGGGAACACTGGGGTACTGCACCTGGGGAACACTGGGGTACTGCACCTGGGGAACTCTGGGGTACTGCACCTGAGGAACACTGGGGAACTGCACCTGGGGAACACTGGGGTACTGCACCTGGGGAACACTGGGGTACTACACCTGGGGAACACTCGGGTACTGCACCTGAGGAACACTGGGGAACTGCACCTGGGGAACACTGGGGTACTGCACCTGGGGAACACTCGGGTACTGCACCTGAGGAACACTGGGGTACTGCACCTGGGGAACACTGGAGTACTGCACCTGGGGAACACTGGGGTACTGCACCTGGGGAACACTGGGGTACTGCACCTGGGGAACTCTGGGGTACTGCACCTGAGGAACACTGGGGAACTGCACCTGGGGAACACTGGGGTACTGCACCTGCGGAACACTGGGGTACTTCACCTGGGGAACACTGGGGTACTGCACCTGGGGAACACTGGGGTACTGCACCTGGGGAACACTGGGGTACTACACCTGGGGGAACACTGGGGTACTGCACCTGGGGAACACTGGGGTATTGCACCTGGGGAACACTGGGGTACTGTACCTGGGGAACACTGGGGTACTGTACCTGGGGAACACTGGGGTGCCGCACCTGGGGAACTCTGGGGTACTGCACCTGGGGAACACTGGGGTACTGGACCTGGGGAACACTGGGGTACTACACCTTGGGAACACTGGGGTACTGCATCTGGGGAACACTGGGGTACTGCACCTGGGGAACACTGGGGTACTGCACCTGGGGAACACTGGGGTACTGCACCTGGGGAATACTGGGGTACTGCATCTGGGGAACACTGGGGTACTGCACCTGGGGAACACTGGGGTACTGCACCATTTGGAACACTGGGGTACTGCACCTGGGGAACACTGGGGTACTGCACCTGGGGAACACTGGGGTACTGCACCTGGGGAACACTGGGGTACTGCACCTGGGGAACACTGGGGTACTGCACCTGGGGAACACTGGGGTACTGCACCTGGGGAACACTGGGGTACTGCACCTGGGGAACACTGGGGTACTGCACCTGGGGAACACTGGGGTACTGCACCTGGGGAACACTGGGGTACTGCACCTGGGGAACACTGGGGTACTGCACCTGGGGAACACTGGGGTGCTGTGTAGTGCAATCTACGCCAATGTCAGAGCGTTTCCCTTTTCTTGACGTTCGGACATTGACGAAGGGAAGTTTTCATTTTTCATTCCGTCCCACTGTTTTCATTTTTCATTCCGTCCCACTGTTTTCATTTTTCATTCCGTCCCACTGTTTTCATTTTTTTCCCCGTGTCTATAGCGTAGGAGTGTTTTCAATTGTTTTCCCTGGCGACCGCCTCTAGTCCAGGGAGTTGTTTGAATTTTTTCATATAATATATCGAACCTTCCCTTCCATCATATATAATTTTCCAAAATGTTGAATTAAACAGCTCTCTTCTAGCCTTGCTATTTTACCATAAGGAGATTAAAAGGCCGCCTTCAGTCACCCCGAAATTCAGTTACCTCGGCGACCCGAACAGACGCAGCTAATCTCTAATATACTATGACGTCATCACTCACTTATCCTTCATCCTCCCTCATCAAGTTCCATTTTCTGCGGTAGCATATTTAATCCCACTGTCAAAGATTTAATCTGATTTTCATATTTTTTTCCATTTTTCAAAAGATTATTTCTGGTTAAAGATCTCATATAATTCATAAGAATAAAATTGCAGAAGGCCTTTTGGGGGACCCAACAGGACCACCTTTTTATTTCCACACATGTTGGGTCATCATTGTCCTAATTAAAACTGGTTTTTCATACCCATTGTATCCACTTATACCCTTCAATCATGTCACCTATATACAAACTACAGAAGAACCTATCAATACCCTTGTCTATGCCCTTTCTCTCTTCACCTAACTATAGAATGGCTTATTCGTTCAAATACTTATAGTAGACACTGTTTTATGTGTAAGAAAAAGATTGTTAATGCCCGAGGATCTTATATTTAAACCTAATATTTATAGAATCCAGTCAAAGATCGTTCGTTGAGCAGAGGAATGACTGAAACAGTCTACCTCCCATACATATGCATCAAAGGAGCCAACACAATATAAACTGACAAAAAAGTCATATCGACTTGAGAATGGTCCAGGACGGACCGAAACGTCGTCGTCCCTTCAACTTCTAGTGTGTGGTCTGGTCAATATAAACTGACAAGTATCTCACTCGTGTTTCACTCAAGTCATCAAATACAGAAACATTACTCCCTGAATCCCTGCAGTGAGTGCGCAGGGATTCACAGTGAGGGAGTGTGTTAACTGGAGCTCCGATTGTGCTATTATAGTAACAATGGAAGGTGTAGTGAAGGAACTAATGAATCTATGTGGAGCTTTGAGGATAGAGTTGGATTCCCTATGGGAGGAGTTACGACAGCTGAAGCAACGTCAAGAAGAAACAGAAGAGAAGACCAGCATTAGAAAGTCGTCGCCTTAGAATGTTGCTAAGGATAGGGGTCTTAAGAAGACTCTGGCAAGGCCGCCTACCAATGTCCTAAAAATTTCCAACCCATCGTTGTGCTACGAGACGAGTGCTGTACGGAGCCAGCCTACATTTCGCTCGAAAAGCAAGGCAACGAAAAGAGAGCAGGACCCTTAATTTCGCAGGCTTAGAATTCTTGTTCTAAACTGACATTCCCCATTCTTAATCCTTTTGTACCAAGCTCTCTTTCTACCTATAAGGTTTTTCAGATGCTTTTTTATCCATTTTGGGTCATTAATATTCGATCTATTCAATTTGTATGGTATACTACGTTCCTGTGCTTTTCTTAAAATATTTTTAAATAAAGTATGTTTTGAATTCACATTGAAATACCTTTTTACATCACCCATCGCTGGGTTCACGTCTCGCTCCAAGACCGGCCCACCCAAGACTTTACAATCTATTTCACCCAAAAAATTTCTTATGCCATTAAAATCAGTTTTTCGAAAAACTCGCACTTTAACAGAATTTTCTCAGACAAATCTATTCCATTATATGTAAAATCTGATTTCTTTGTAATCACTGTTCACTAGCTCACTCCCTATTTCGATGTCATTAATTTGCATTTCCCTGCTAGTTAACACTGAATCTAAAATATTATTTTCATGCATTGATTCCTTAATGTGTTGCTTAAGGAAGCAATCGTGGATTCATTCAAGATAATCTTCTGCTGCATTATTTCCTGTTCTTTTAAGCCAGTTTATTCCACTAAAATTAAAGTCACCCATGACACAAATACTGTTTGACCCAGATGCTCTAGATATTTCATCCCATAGATGCTTTGCTTCCATTCTATCTACGTTTAGTGGCCTGTATTTAACTCCTATTATATGATTTTTACTTTTTTCGTATAATTCTAGTCAAATAGATTCTGTGTGTGGCTCAGTTTTGATTCCCTCTTTGAGACTACATTTCAAACTTTCTATGACATATATGGCTACTCCCCCTCCTTGTCTAATATATCTATCTGTGTGAAATAGTTTAAATTTGTTTATTTGATATTCATCTAATAGTTCTCTGTTTTCTACATTCAGCCACGTTTCAGTAATTGTAATAATATCTATTGTTTCTGTGCAGATAAGAGCATTTAAATCGTTTATTTTGTTGCTTAGACTCCTACTGTTAGTGTAATATACCCTAAATGTATTGCTATTTTGAGGGGCCCCTTTCTTCCTCCCTGTTCATTTTGCCAATTTCCCCCCCCCCCTTCCCCCACCGACACATATGTATATTGCCTCCTTTCTCCATATCAATTCCCATACCACTATCTACTAATAGTTTAAACCCAAACAAACTCCTTCAACCACATGTTCAAACGAGTTGGAAACAGCAACAACCCCAAGCCAGGATAAATGCATCCCATCCCGAGCATATATGTAATTGCTTCCAAAGAAGTGTTCCCAGTTATTAATGAATCATATTGCATTTGATTTACAATATGTGTCCAGTCGGCAGTTGACACCAAGTGCCCTTGACAACTATTCATTTCCAACTCCCTTTCTTGGAAGAGTGCCTCATGTGATCGGGATTTCTCCCTTGCTCCTAACTAATTCTATGGTTGTCTTAAACCTTTGTATCAGTGCTTCATTCCTAACTCGTCCAACATCATTTCCACCTGCACTGATACAAATAATGGGTTTGTTCCTATTTCTAGCCATAATTTCATTCATGTTATTTACAATATCCCAAATTCCTGCTCCCGGATAGCAAACCCTTAACCTGTTCCCCTTATCTCTGGCACAAAAAGATCTATCCAAATACCTCACCTGGGAGTCTCACACAACCAAAATTTTCTTAGTTACTTCCTTTACTTTGTAAGCACCTTGAGGGATCTGAGCTGCTTCGTTGCCTTCTCTTTCGAGCGAACCACAGTCTCCCTACAGCATTCGTCTTCCACCAAGACAAATGGGTTTGAAGTCTTTATGACATCTGTAGGCGGCTTTGTCAAAGTCTTCTTTAGACCCCTGTCCTTTACGACATTCCAAGGCGAAAACATTCTAATACCGGTCTCCTCCTTTGCTTCCTCTTTACGTTGATTCAGCTGTCGTAGCTCATCCTGCAGGGATTCCAACTCTGTCCTCAGAGCCCCACATAGCTCCCTCACTAGCACCAGTTCATTCACTATACCTTTCACTATTAATATCACGACACAATCGGAACTCCAGCTAACAACCCCCCCCCCTCACTCTGACTGAAAATATACGTTTCGTTATATTTTTATATTTTTTATTACTACAGTTTTACATTCTAGTTTTATAGCAAGATCCAATGGGGAAGCATGATATTTTTTATTTTTTTATTTTTTTTTTTTGAGATATATACAAGAGTTGTTACATTCTTGTACAGTCACTAGTACGCGTAGCGTTTCGGGCAGGTCCCTGGAATACGATCCCCTGCCGCGAAGAATCGTTTTTTCATCCAAGTACACATTTTACTGTTGCGTTAAACAGAGGCTACAGTTAAGGAATTGCACCCAGTAAATCCTCCCCGGCCAGGATACGAACCCATGACATAGCGCTCGCGGAACGCCAGGCGAGTGTCTTACCACTACACCACGGAAACTGCAAAATGACAATCAAACTTAACTTAAATGACAATCTTAAACTTAAATGACAATCTCTGTAATCGCAGTACTTGTTCATTGCAGGTAGATCTACAGCAGTTCCTCGCTCGTTTTGAGTATAGTAAATTCTTACACAGCAACAGCATTTATGTAACTGTAGGTAAATGATGCACTATATTCTACAGGTATTTATCGTACGTCTAGCAATTCAGCATGCTAGTACCTGTGTTCATAGATTAGTCATTGGTTGAATTGTGGAACCAATTACCATGTAACATAACAGAAGTAGGATCCCTTGATTGAACAAATCCACAGGGACCGTGATGAGGGTTCGTACCAACATCCAGGATGATCCCAGACGCGCCTTAGTCGACTGCGCCACAACATGGTAAAAGAATTGCAACCTGGAGTGCTACTAGCTTCAAAAGGCTCACACAGAAGCGGTAGAACATTTGGTTGACGGAGCTCGAGTGCATAGGGAATTGTGTAAAACCCCGGTATGTGATGTGGAGAAGCTGAGGGAGCCTTGTGAGGGCAGTAGCACTCCAGGTTGCGATTCTTTTACCATGTCGTGGTACAGTCGACTAAGGCGCGTCTGGGATCATCCCGGGTGTAGGTACGAACCCTCATCACGGCCCTTGTGGATTTGTTCATTTGATGCATCACGCTATTGTGAGTTCTGTGAGTATCCCTTGATTGGTTCAAGGATAGGTTAGATATATATGAATGAAAATGGGTGGATATAAATAGGAGCTGTCTCGTGTGGGCCTTCTGCAGTTACCTTGATTCTTATGTACTTATGTTCTATTTATATCCACCTAATCTTATTTATATATATATATATATATATATATATATATATATATATATATGTGTGTGTGTGTGTGTGTGTCTAACCGACGTTTGAAACAATCAAGGGATCCTAATTATATTTTGTTACGCGGTAATTGGTTCCACAAATCAACAACCCTGTTACCGAACCAGTATTTTCCCAGATTTTTCTAAATCTAAACTTATTAAATTAATACCCATTGTTTCGTGTTCTATCTTGTGTCGATACTTTTAATACCCAATTAATAGTTCCTTTATGTTTATTCATCCACTTGTACACCTCTATCATGTCACACCTACTTCTTCGCCTTTTAAGAGAATGTAATTAAATCTTTGTCATCATCATCCTACGCTAGATGCGTTCTAGTGAATATTTATCCATTCTGTAGTATGGCAACCAAAACTGAATGTTTTGGTTAAATGATGCAGTTTAATGCTGACAAATGTAAGATTTTGAGGCTAGGTAATGATGATTTAGTTACAAGATACGAGCTAGATGGTGGTGAGATTGCGAAGTCGGATTGCAAAAGGGATCTGGGAGTTATAATAAGTAAGAATTTAAAACCAAAAAACCAATGCATAAATGTTCCTAATAAGGGAAATAGAACACTGAGATTTACTTATTGAAGCGTTAGTAATCAGACACCTGGTGTTGTTCTTCAGCACCAAACATATATGTGGTTAAACTTCGAGGTCTTCTTACAACTTGTCAACCTGTGCACGTATTTACACGTACATGAAGCAGCCTGTGTCAGGTTAGGTTCCAGGGCGGTGCTTCTTGTCGAGGGAGGCATGAGGACCCCTTCAACCTCGTCGCCCAGGACCAGACTATTTTAATTTTTATAAAAGACCTAGGACGAACCCCGTAGGTCCGTCGGGGTCTGGGTCGAGGGGCCTGGTTGGGCCCTTTGGTCCAACGGCATTGGGGTCGATGTACGGTGTGCAGGGGGCGAAGGGGAAGTAGGTTTCACGTTCTTCCCTGTGGCCTGATGATGAGTAGAACACAGGGCTTCAGATGCAGGCCCCAGGCATCTGGCCTGCAACTTCAGACAAATATTCTCTATAAAATGAAAAAAAAAGCATTATTGGTCGCCAAGCTATAAATGACTAAGAACTTTATGATCCGACTAGGATACGAACCTGCACAGCCAGAAGAGATCACGTGCCCTCTCTCCCCCCCCCCCCCCGGTGTACTCAGTACTGAAACCACTTCACCAACAATTACCTCAGCGATCGTTGGTGAAGTAGTTTTAATACTGTGGTTTAAATTGAATGTGGTTTCAATAATGAAGTAATTTCCTTAATAGCCAAGTCCATCCATCAGACTATTTATGTGTCCATTCATCTATACATTTATTATGTCTTGATCACTGTAATTTTCTTTCCACTCCAGTAACTCACCAAAGTTAGCAATAAACATTACGTTTATCATGTCCCCAGATAATTTCAAACTTGATGAAACCCGCAAATGGAGGGTAGAGTTACAAGCTCATATTTCTTAAATCATTTAGATTAGGTCTACCCCAAGTATCCTATGTGTGTCCCATACCCTACATCATTCCCTCTGCAAATTTTGGTGAGGATATCCTCAAGCTTCTGTCCATCAACTCTGGACAGACAGACACATACATTATATGGTAAATAGCCCAGGTACGAGTATTTTATCATAAAGGTCAACGTAGTGAATCCTGTGTGGTACCTCTGACCTTTCAGTGGCAGAGTGCCTGTTAGCAGCTCACTCTCGCATGGAGAGTTGATTTCCCCCTATTCTGCATTTGTGTGGAGAGTCTCTGTCCTTGGCTTCTCTGTTCGTTTCCTCCTCTCCAAGCCTCGCGATCTCTGGGCTTGAGAACATGGGCTCAGTAATAGTCACGTTTCGCTTGTGTGAGTAGCGCCCATACTGGAGACCATCACACCATGAGATGACATTGTTTGCGTACAGTAGGTTCAGCTCTGCTCTTCTCTGTTATTCTCAGCAATAAGCTGTGTGATTGTGTTTTTAACACTCTTACATAACACAGCTTCGTGCAATTGTTCAGAGTCAATTATCAAGCAGGTTCAAATCTTTATTTTTTATTACTAAAGCTTTCTTTACTACCAAAATATCCCAAAGTTGGATCCCAGAGGTCTAATTAACGTTTTTTTTTTACAGTAGCGGAGAGAAACATCGCGAGTTTTAAATAGACAAGGGGACGTCTATTTAACACAACCAGCACACCAGCACTCATTCCTAATTTAATAAATTAAAGTAAGAGTAAAGAGAACTCACCTACAGAGTTCAAGCATTGAACTCTATAGGTGAGAGTTCAAGCATTGAACTCTGTAGGTGAGAGTTCAAGCATTGAACTCTGCCCTGGACCAGGTGGTGATTATATAATACGATCTTCTTCAAGTAAGTGTTTCACACATACTTGAATTCTTACTGGTTATAATACTGGTTATATATAACGTAATGCACGTCGATTCAGACAGCCAATCGTCACCGGGTCTCTGTTGTTTAACTTGTCGTAGTGTATAGTTTAAGTATGGACGTTTTGGCAATGATGTCTAGAGACATTTCTTGAATACCTACCAGAACGAAAATGCTTCGAATTCTCCGCGTTATTGTTAGCCTCTTATTCCTAATTCTTATTATGGTGAGCCACCACGAGGGCTAATTGAAACACTGGCACTCTGTTAGGTCTCTTTCGTATTGGCCAGAGTTGGCAACGTTGATAGCCAAACACAGTGTGGCACCACTGTGCGAGTGTTGCCATCGTCAAAGGATATAAATGTGAGCTGCATTCTTTCACTAAGTTTGTTTCGTCACTGAAACTTAAATACGACTTGTTGATTAATTCCTCTTTATAATCAGGAGAACTTGTCATGCACAACAAGGTGTATTATTCGTCATGCTTGAAATGGAGACATAAATTTAATATTCAAAGACTGCAACACGGCAGCTTTGATATCATTGCAGAGTGGCAATGTAGGCCAGGAACACCCACCAGGATATCATTGCAGAGTGGCAATGTAGGCCAGGAACACCCACCAGGATATCATCGCAGAGTGGCAATGTAGGCCAGGAACACCCACCAGGATATCATTGCAGAGTGGCAATGTAGGCCAGGAACACCCACCAGGATATCATCGCAGAGTGGCAATGTAGGCCAGGAACACCCACCAGGATATCATCGCAGAGTGGCAATGTAGGCCAGGAACACCCACCAGGATATCATCGCAGAGTGGCAATGTAGGCCAGGAACACCCACCAGGATATCATCGCAGAGTGGCAATGTAGGCCAGGAACACCCACCAGGATATCATCGCAGAGTGGCAATGTAGGCCAGGAACACCCACCAGGATATCATCGCAGAGTGGCAATGTAGGCCAGGAACACCCACCAGGATATCATCGCAGAGTGGCAATGTAGGCCAGGAACACCCACCAGGATATCATCGCAGAGTGGCAATGTAGGCCAGGAACACCCACCAGGATATCATCGCAGAGTGGCAATGTAGGCCAGGAACACCCACCAGGATATCATCGCAGAGTGGCAATGTAGGCCAGGAACACCCACCAGGATATCATCGCAGAGTGGCAATGTAGGCCAGGAACACCCACCAGGATATCATCGCAGAGTGGCAATGTAGGCCAGGAACACCCACCAGGATATCATCGCAGAGTGGCAATGTAGGCCAGGAACACCCACCAGGATATCATCGCAGAGTGGCAATGTAGGCCAGGAACACCCACCAGGATATCATCGCAGAGTGGCAATGTAGGCCAGGAACACCCACCAGGATATCATCGCAGAGTGGCAATGTAGGCCAGGAACACCCACCAGGATATCATCGCAGAGTGGCAATGTAGGCCAGGAACACCCACCAGGATATCATCGCAGAGTGGCAATGTAGTCCAGGAACACCCACCAGGATATCATCGGAGAGTGGCAATGTAGGCCAGGAACACCCACCAGGATATCATCGCAGAGTGGCAATGTAGGCCAGGAACACCCACCAGGATATCATCGCAGAGTGGCAATGTAGGCCAGGAACACCCACCAGGATATCATCGCAGAGTGGCAATGTAGGCCAGGAACACCCACCAGGATATCATCGCAGAGTGGCAATGTAGGCCAGGAACACCCACCAGGATATCATCGCAGAGTGGCAATGTAGGCCAGGAACACCCACCAGGATATCATCGCAGAGTGGCAATGTAGGCCAGGAACACCCACCAGGATATCATCGCAGAGTGGCAATGTAGGCCAGGAACACCCACCAGGATATCATCGCAGAGTGGCAATGTAGGCCAGGAACACCCACCAGGATATCATCGCAGAGTGGCAATGTAGGCCAGGAACACCCACCAGGATATCATCGCAGAGTGGCAATGTAGGCCAGGAACACCCACCAGGATATCATCGCAGAGTGGCAATGTAGGCCAGGAACACCCACCAGGATATCATCGCAGAGTGGCAATGTAGGCCAGGAACACCCACCAGGATATCATCGCAGAGTGGCAATGTAGGCCAGGAACACCCACCAGGATATCATCGCAGAGTGGCAATGTAGGCCAGGAACACCCACCAGGATATCATCGGAGAGTGGCAATGTAGGCCAGGAACACCCACCAGGATATCATCGCAGAGTGGCAATGTAGGCCAGGAACACCCACCAGGATATCATCGCAGAGTGGCAATGTAGGCCAGGAACACCCACCAGGATATCATCGCAGAGTGGCAATGTAGGCCAGGAACACCCACCAGGATATCATCGCAGAGTGGCAATGTAGGCCAGGAACACCCACCAGGATATCATCGCAGAGTGGCAATGTAGGCCAGGAACACCCACCAGGATATCATCGCAGAGTGGCAATGTAGGCCAGGAACACCCACCAGGATATCATCGCAGAGTGGCAATGTAGGCCAGGAACACCCACCAGGATATCATCGCAGAGTGGCAATGTAGGCCAGGAACACCCACCAGGATATCATCGCAGAGTGGCAATGTAGGCCAGGAACACCCACCAGGATATCATCGCAGAGTGGCAATGTAGGCCAGGAACACCCACCAGGATATCATCGCAGAGTGGCAATGTAGGCCAGGAACACCCACCAGGATATCATCGCAGAGTGGCAATGTAGGCCAGGAACACCCACCAGGATATCATCGCAGAGTGGCAATGTAGGCCAGGAACACCCACCAGGATATCATCGCAGAGTGGCAATGTAGGCCAGGAACACCCACCAGGATATCATCGCAGAGTGGCAATGTAGGCCAGGAACACCCACCAGGATATCATCGCAGAGTGGCAATGTAGGCCAGGAACACCCACCAGGATATCATCGCAGAGTGGCAATGTAGGCCAGGAACACCCACCAGGATATCATCGCAGAGTGGCAATGTAGGCCAGGAACACCCACCAGGATATCATCGGAGAGTGGCAATGTAGGCCAGGAACACCCACCAGGATATCATCGCAGAGTGGCAATGTAGGCCAGGAACACCCACCAGGATATCATCGCAGAGTGGCAATGTAGGCCAGGAACACCCACCAGGATATCATCGCAGAGTGGCAATGTAGGCCAGGAACACCCACCAGGATATCATCGCAGAGTGGCAATGTAGGCCAGGAACACCCACCAGGATATCATCGCAGAGTGGCAATGTAGGCCAGGAACACCCACCAGGATATCATCGCAGAGTGGCAATGTAGGCCAGGAACACCCACCAGGATATCATCGCAGAGTGGCAATGTAGGCCAGGAACACCCACCAGGATATCATCGCAGAGTGGCAATGTAGGCCAGGAACACCCACCAGGATATCATCGCAGAGTGGCAATGTAGGCCAGGAACACCCACCAGGATATCATCGCAGAGTGGCAATGTAGGCCAGGAACACCCACCAGGATATCATTGGTAGAACGGGCTCCGTCAAGGAACATATAATATCTTCCCACAACCAGACCATCATCAGAGAAATCTTCACAAGCAACACAGAAATCACCGACAGATGCAGCGATAGCAAGAGACTCGACATCAGCGAGGCACTACACATCAAAAAGTCAACACCAGCAATCAACAGCCAATTAGCGCATAACTATATTCTACCCACTTCAAGACCCCGAACCAACATAGAAGCAGCAAGATAAAGTATGGACCAATAGGCCTTCTGTAGTTACTTCCATTCCTATGTTTTCATACCCAATTTATACCCACCTCACCTAAAATTTTGTGTCATATCACCTCACCTAATATGAATGTAAACATGAAGTATGCCATGTGTAAACAAGTCTTTGAGAATGTAAGAAGCCCTTACGAAACACTTTTAGGCATCAGAACAAAAATAAAAATGTAAAAAAATAATTTTGGTAAGCTAAATTTTCAATTACCCTCGACATATATATATATATATATATATATATATACATATATATATATATATATATATATATATATATATATATATATATATATATATATATATATATATATATATATATGTCGTACCTAGTAGCCAGAACGAACTTATCAGCCTTCTATGCAAGGCCCGATTTGCCTAATAAGCCAAGTTTTCCTGAATTAATATATTTTCTCTAATTTTTTTCTTATGAAATGATAAAGCTATCCATTTCATTATGTATGAGGTCAATTTTTTTTATTGGAGTTAAAATTAACGTAGATATATGACCGAACCTAACCAACCCTACCTAACCTAACCTAACCTATCTTTATAGGTTAGGTTAGGTTAGGTAGCTGAAAAAGTTAGGTTAGGTTAGGTTAGGTAGGTTAGGTAGTCGAAAAACAATTAATTCATGAAAACTTGGCTTATTAGGCAAATCGGGCCTTGCATAGTAGGCTGAGAAGTGCGTTCTGGCTACTAGGTACGACATTATATATATATATATATATATATATATATATATATATATATATATATATATATCTATATATATATATATATATATATATATATATATTATTAAATATGACCGAAAAAGTAAGATTAATAATTCTAACACGAATTTTCTCAATCTTTCGTACATTACGCTTCACTGTTGGAGGTAAATCAAAAATCACTTCTCCAAAATTCATTTTTATTTCTAGTCTGACGCGACACGGGCGCGTTTCGTAAAACTTATTACATTTTCAAAGACTTCACAAATACACAACTGATTAGAACTTGCGTTTCTCTGATTTTATATCTACATTTGAGTGAGGTGGGAAGGGTGATGTGGCATTAACACAAGACAGAACAATAGGGGATATTAATAGGGTATTAAAAGTATCAACACAAGACAGAACAGAAACAATGGGTATTGAATAGAAGTGTTTGTAGAAAGCCTATTGGTCCATATTTCTTGATGCTTCTATATTGGAGCGGAGTCTTGAGGTGGGTAGAATATAGTTGTGCAATAATTGGCTGTTGATTGCTGGTGTTGACTTCTTGATGTGTAGTGCCTCGCAAACGTCAAGCCGCCTGCTATCGCTGTATCTATCGATGATTTCTGTGTTGTTTACTAGGATTTCTCTGGCGATGGTTTGGTTATGGGAAGAGATTATATGTTCCTTAATGGAGCCCTGTTGCTTATGCATCGTTAAACGCCTAGAAAGAGATGTTGTTGTCTTGCCTATATACTGGGTTTTTATATGTATAACATGTATAACAAGAATAATTATTAAATATTTATTATTTAATAATAAGTGATAATTATTAAATATTTACAATTATTATTATAATAATTATCATAATAATAATTGTTGTATTTAATAATTATCGCTCTTCCTTCTACTTGGTCTTGAAGGAGGCCGACCTCGGGTGGAAGGGGGCTGTGACGATCCTTGTCAGGAACCCGTAGGTGCGGGGCTCAGACATCCACCTCCCGAGGGTCGTGCGGCCCCCCAGGCTCTGCTTCAGGAGGCTGGGGTCGTTCATACCCTTGATGGGGTGGTTCTTCTCCGGCCCCGACCACGGCGGTCTCCGGGGTTGGAGTCCTTGTGCCCTTCTTCACCAACTTCGAGGTCAACCCCGGAACTCACAGTTCCTGCGACGGCGCTGGAACCAATCGTAATGGCGTTTGCCTTTCCATTGGAGACTTTCAGCGCCGTGGAGAGGGGGGAACCTGCTGCCTGGGTAACAGCTTCTCCCCCTAATCAACCTACCCTCGCTTTGCGCCCTGGTGAGGCCACTCCAGACCGACAACCAGAGCGCAACTCCATAGTCTCCTGAGACTGATGGGTGCCTACTACATACATGTACACATATTCATACATAAATGTACATATATATACATACACATATATACACATACACATACAAGGATTGTAAGAAAGGGATAAATGTGATATAGCTGAAAGGTTACAAATTCATGTGGATTCCATCTCATGTTGAAATATTGTTCAACGAGGTGGATAATGAGGGGGACTACATGCACCACAACTAGTTTCGTTAATCATGAGACAAACTCTCGGACATTCCTCTATCTGAAGAACTCACCAACCCCACCGACGGTGCCTGTTAAACACTCACCAAGTTCAGTCACTTGGTATACCTGCTGTTGCTGTCACTCTTCACCTGAGAGAGGTGGTCTTCACCCGTCACCACAACTGACACTGTCCGTTCAGGTGTAAGACAATGTCTTCCCTCAAGCCTCATAGTGTTATAGATCACGTGGCCGCCTCCAGCTCCCGGGTACCGCCTGGCTGCCAGGAGTCTGCCAGCATATACCAGCAGACTGGAGACGAGAGCCACAGCATTTCTTAGTATTCTGGTACAAGTGTCTTCATTCCGCTTACCAAGGTCCCCAGTGACGTCTTGGCTCTTAGTCAGGTCCCCAGTGACGTCTTGGCTCTTAGTCAGGTTCCCAGTGACGTCTTGGCTCTTAGTCAGGTCCCCAGTGACGTCTTGGCACTTAGTCAGGTCCCCAGTGACGTCTTGGCTCTTAGTCACGTCGCCAGTGACGTACGTCTTGGCTCTTAGTCAGGTCCTCAGTGATGTCTTGGCTCTTAGTCAGGTCCCCAGTGACGTCTTGGCTCTTAGTCACATCGCCAGTGACGTCTTGGCTCTTAGTCAGGTCCCCAGTGACGTCTTGGCTCTTAGTCAGGTCCCCAGTGACGTCTTGGCTCTTAGTCAGGTCCACAGTGACGTCCTGGCTCTTAGTCAGGTCCCCAGTGACGTCTTGGCTCTTAGTCAGGTCCCCAGTGACGTCTTGTCTCTTAGTCAGGTCCCCAGTGATGTCCAGGCTCTTATTCAGGTCCACAATGACGTCCCGGCTCTTAGTCAGGTCCCCAGTGACGTCCTGGCTCTTAGTCAGGTCCCCAGTGACGTCTTGGCTCTTAGTCAGGTTCCCAGTGACGTCTTGGTTCTTAGTCACGTCCCCAGTGACGTCTTGGCTCATAGTCAGGTCCCCAGTGACGTCTTGGCTCTTAGTCAGGTCCCCAGTGACGTCTTGGTTCTTAGTCACGTCCCCAGTGACGTCTTGGCTCTTAGTCAGGTCCACAGTGACGTTTTGTCTCTTAGTCAGGTCCCCAGTGACGTCCTGACTCTTAGTCAGGTCCCCAGTGACGTCTTGGCTCTTAGTCAGGTCCCCTGTGTCGTCCCGGCTCTTAGTCAGGTCCCCAGTGATGTCCTGGCTCTTAGTCAGGTCCCCAGTGACGTCCCGGCTCTTAGTCAGGTCCCCAGTGACGTCCCGGCTCTTAGTCAGGTCCCCAGTGACGTCTTGGCTCTTAGTCAGGTCCCCAGTGACGTCTTGGCTCTTAGTCAGGTCCCCAGTGACGTCTTGGCTCTTAGACAGGTCTCCAGTGACGTCTTAGCTCTTAGTCAGGTCCCCAGTGACGTCTTGGCTCTTAGTCAGGTCCCCAGTGACGTCTTAGCTCTTAGTCAGGTCCCCATTGACGTCTTGGCTCTTAGTCAGGTCCCCAGTGACGTCTTGGCTCTTAGACAGGTCTCCAGTGACGTCTTAGCTCTTAGTCAGGTCCCCAGTGACGTCTTGGCTCTTAGTCAGGTCCCCAGTGACGTCTTAGCTCTTAGTCAGGTCCCCAGTGACGTCCTGGCTCTTAGTCAGGTCCCCGGTGACGTCTTGGCTCTTAGGCAGGTCCCCAGTGACGTCCAGGCTCTTAGTCAGGTCCCCAGTGACGTCCTGGCTCTTAGTCAGGTCCCCAGTGACGTCCTGGTTCTTAGTCAGGTCCCCAGTGACGTCCAAGCTCTTAGTCAGGTCCCCAGTGACGTCCAAGCTCTTAGTCAGGTCCCCAGTGACGTCCCGGCTCTTAGTCCGGTCCACAGTGACGTCCTGACTCTTAGTCAGGTCCCTAGTGACGCTCTGGCTCTTAGTCAGGTCGCCAGCGACGTCCAGGCTCTTAGTCAGATCCCCAGTGACGTCTCGGCTCTTAGTCAGGTCCCCAATGACGTCTTGGCTCTTAGTCAGGTCCTCAGTGACGTCTTGGCTCTTAGTCAGGTCCTCAGTGACGTCGTGGCTTTTAGTCTGGTCCTCAGTGACGTCTTGGCTCTTAGTCAGGTCCTCAGTGACGTCGTGGCTCTTAGTCAGGTCCTCAGTGACGTCCAGGCTCTTAGTCAGATCCCCAGTGACGTCTTGGCTCTTAGTCAGGTCCCCAGTGACGTCCTGGCTCTTAGTCAGGTCCGCAGTGACGTCCTGGCTCTTAGGCAGGTCACCGGTGACGTCCTGGCTCTTAGTAAGGTCCCCAGTGACGTCGTGGCTCTTAGTCAGGTCCTCAGTGACGTCGTGGCTCTTAGTCAGGTCCTCAGTGACGTCGTGGCTCTTAGTCAGGTCCTCAGTGACGTCTTGGCTCTTAGTCAGGTCCTCAGTGACGTCGTGGCTCTTAGTCAGGTCCTCAGTGATGTCCAGGCTCTTAGTCAGATCCCCAGTGACGTCTTGGCTCTTAGTCAGGTCCCCAGTGACGTCCTGGCTCTTAGTCAGGTCCCCGGTGACGTCCTGGCTCTTAGTAAGGTCCCCAGTGACGTCGTGGCTCTTAGTCAGGTGGCCAACGCCTGCCACCTACACCTTGAGAGCATTACTGCAAGAGTTGGAGAAACACATGCACTTTGGGCCAACTTTGCTGCCACAATGCTCTTGGGTCCCGCCATAACCTGGCCCAAACCCCAGCTGGCATGACTCCCAACTTGGCTTTCTCCAGTTTTAATTGGTGGCACAAATCCTGCCGTGATCCCCACGGACCACGCGGAGAGACTATTGGGCTTACACCTCAACTTACACAACCGTAGTCCTCACATTTTGGAACAGAATCATCCCCCGAATTCCAGGTGAATGTCCTTCATCAGCCTCACCAGCTGAGCTACGCGTCGCCTCCTGCATGTTCAACACTTATTCTCTCCGCTTACATTTTACGAAACACTTCCTGAATGGTCGCACATGGTTATAAATTCAACTTCTGAATTTGGAACCCTGACCAAACGGGTTCATAATAGCTTTTAATTCCTTCTATGCTGAAGCATAACCACCAAATTATGCTTTGAATAATTTGGTGGTTATGGTTATTTGGTGGTGATAATAATTATTAATTAATTATATTCTTATAATAATAAATAATATTAATAATAATAAATAATATTAATAATAATAATAGTTGTTGTATTTAATAATTATCACTCTTCCTCCTGCTGGGTCATGAAGGAAGCGGGCCTCAGGTGAAAGAGGGCCGTGACGATCTCTGTCAGGAACCCGTAGGAGCGGGACCGGGTCGTCCACCTCCTGGGGCCCGTGCGGCCCCCCAGGCTCTGCTTCAGGAGGCTGGGGTCGTTCATGCCCTTGATGGGGTGGTTCTTCTCCGGCCCCGACCACGGCGGTCTCCGGGGTTGGAGTCCCTGTGCCTTTTTTCACCAACTTCGAGGTCAACCCCGGAACTCACAGTTCCTGCGACGGCGCTGGAACCAATCGTATTGGCGTTTGCCTTTCCATTGGAGACTTTCAGCGCCGTGGAGAGGGGAACCTGCTGCATGGGTAACAGCTTCTAACCAGTATCAGCCTACCCTAACTTTGAGCCTGGAGAAGCCACTCCAGACCGACAACCAGAGCGCAACTCCATAGTCTCCTGAGACTGATGGATGCCTACTAATTCTTTCAATCAAAGTTGCAGATTCTGGAAGAGCAGCTGTGAGATAACAGGTTCCAGATGAGTCTTGGAAGCTGGCTACCCACACATAGGACCAGAGGGCATCGCAACAGCAGCTAAACACCATATTCAACTGCTTCTACTCATTAAAAAGTATGCAACTACTTTTAGACAGCAGTTGAATTGCTACTAGACAGTATTCCACTGCTTGCTTTCGGTCGTTAAACAGAACTCAACTAATTGAACACAATTGCTAAACAGTAATCAACTACCTGTACTGAATCGCTAAACAGTACTCATCTTCTATACAATCCCTCATCACTAATCTTCTTCCTCCCTTCAATGAAGATTTATTAGTTTTTTATACCGGAAGGTACAGGATCAAACGACTTCTGACTCTTGTTAGCAGACTGAGAGCTTTCCCTTCCCATAGCTCATGGTAAGCCTTACCCAACTACAGATTTTCCCTGGAATGTGAAAAATTGATCGTTTTACAACCAGATCCAAAATTCTTCCAATTAAATACGAGCAAACAGTTAAGAATTGGTACCCTGCGCACCCTTGCTGCTAAGGGATCGAACCCTGAGGGTTAATGTCACATGCAACTTCTGAATACAACTTGTCATTAACAGAAGTTAATAACAACTTCTTTGTGCATGACATCCATACTCCTGTAAATATAATTGATATCAACACGAGTGTGTCAGATTTTGACAAATAAATTAACAACATGCCCAGGCACTCAGCCCCAGACTCATGGAATTCAATATTTATAAAGAAATGCAAAGCACTGACACTCATTATAGTATGGTGGAAGAGCTTGGACACGGGGGAGATACCAGATGCGCTTAAATCAGCATACATAGCCCCCTACACAAAGGTGGGAGCACAGCATTGGCCAAGAATTATAGACCCGTTTCACTAACGTCCAACATAATAAAAGTATTTGAGAAAGTGATCAGGAGACAGGTCACCAGTTTCATGGAGACCAATGACCTCCACAATCCAGGCCAACGTGGATTTAGAACGGGAAGATCATGCCTTTCACAGCTACTTGATCACTATGACAAACTCACTTAGACATTAGAACAGAATGCAGATGTGGTATACACGGACTTTGCAAAGGTATTCGATAAATGTGACCATGGAGTGATAACACACAAAATGAGGTCAATGTCAATAGCTGGTAAAGTAGGACGATGTAGACTCTATTTTCTGTCGAACAAAACACAAAGCGTAACAGCCGACCACATAAAATCGAGTCCAAGCGCAGTTAAAAGCTCTGTTCCTCAGGGTATAGTCATTACACCACTGCTTTTCCTTATTCTCATATCAGATATTGATAAAAATATGTCACAGTTTCGTATCATCCTGAGCAGATGACACAAAAAATCAGCATGAAAATTACCTCTGCTGAAGATAAATGTACTCTCTAGAAAGGAGACGATAGAGATATCAAATAATATACATTTGGAAAATACTGGAGGGCAAGGTCCCAAATCTACACAGTAAAATATCAACATACTGGAGTGAACGATTTGGAAGAAAAAGCAGAATAGAACCAGTGAAGAGCAGGGGTGCCATAGGCACAATCAGAGAACACTATATACACATCAGAGGTCCACGGTTGTTCAACACCCTCCCAGCGAGTATAAGAAATATTGCCGGAACAACCGTGGACATCTTCAAGAGAAAACTGGATAGTTTTCTACAAGAAGGACCGTAACAAACGGTCTGTGGTGGGTATGTGGGCCTGCGGGACGCTCCAAGCAACAGCATGTTGGACCAAGCTCTCACAAGTTAAACCTGGCCTCGGACCGGACTTAGGGAGTAGAACTCCCAGAACCCCATCAAGCAGGTATTCATGACATACATCTCGAACCCTGAGGGTTCAAGATGTGGGGCGAGCGTGCTGTCAATGCGGCACAGAACCTATTCTATATATACACTTTTATTTTTCTTCTTTAACCAGAAAGACTTTTTATTCAGACTCCACATTAAAACCTACTAATTAGCAGTGAATGAAGGTTGATTAGGGCGACGTGCGCTTGAATAACCATTTACCACAAGAGAGAGTACAGGGAGGGCGAGAGGGTTATGCGTGGTGTTTCCTGATGTGTAAACATTCTGTGGTAATGTATGCACCCGCAGCCTAGTCCCCTGCACACACCCGCAGCCTAGTCACCTGCACACACCCGCAGCCTAGTCACCTGCACACACCCGCAGCCTAGACACCTGCACACACCCGCAGCCTAGACACCTGCACACACCCGCAGCCTAGTCACCTGCACACACCAACACAACACTTCTCCCAAAATATTCAAATATAGTCGTGTGTAGTGCGTGGGGCCGACGGGAGGAGGCGGAAGGGAACACTGACAAAGAATTATATTTGCTGGCTACGGCTGCAGGAGCGAAGAATTAATGTTGAGTCAAACACAAATGCTTCGGAAATGTCGGAATTTTATATACTAACGAGTATCGTCTTCGACACGTTAATTGGGTCTGGGTAAGTTTATACGCCTCGACTTGGTTAACAGTGTACCATCGGTTAAAAGTATACTGTATGGTTCATGGGTGTGTGTGTGTATACTGTGTGGCTGCTTGGTGTGTGTATACTGTATGGCTCTTGGGCGTGTGTGGATTGTATGGCATGTATATACTGTATGCCTCCTGGACATGTGTATATTGTATGACTCAGGCATGTGTATACTGTATGACTCCTGTGAATGTGTCAAGAAACAGGAGTCACAGGACTCCTGTTTCTTGATTGCCTCTTAAGGCTATATTCTCGATAGGATTCCTATAATCTCTTTCTGGTTACCTTGTCTTCTTCTTCGACATGTGTCCCCCCACCCTCTGGGTCTGGCAGATTGTAGATTATCACTAATTTCTCTTTCTCCAGCCCTTGCCTCGCACTTATCACCACCTGTTCGCTTTTTAAAGCATCTATTACTGTTGTTTGAATGATCTATTTTCTCTCTGGCCCCATACCTACTTCAGCAAAGGTTTTGTCTCGTTCCCTATTTATCTCTTACAATTTCTATGTTTTTTTATTCTCTTTTCTGTTGTCTTGATTCCTCTGCTGCCGTCCCCTCCTCTTCCACTGACTTTACTCTAACCTGACGCTCATGCACATTTTTCTATCTTTTGTGGTATATTTCCCTTAACTCCTCTAAGTCCTTCACAGTAGCTACTCTGAGTTTCTTACTCTTCTAAAGGTTTTCATATAGCTCTTTGAAGACTTTCTCCAGTCCCTCCATCTCTCTCTCTCTCTCTTCCTGTCTCGGATTCCCTGTAACGGCCTTCCTAGTGAGGCTATGTCTGGTTGTAGCTCTCCTCTTACCTTGTCACTTTGCCTTTACTGCGCCTCCGCATCTCGTGTTAGTGACTCTATATACTCCTTCAACTCAGATATGGTGTTGGCATTTCCTAGCTGTTCCTCTTTCATTTGGGCCTCTAATGATGTTAACATATTCCATGTAGCTGTGTTTATTTCTTTTGGACAATAAATACTTTTCATCATTATTCATTGCTCATTTTGTATCCCTATCTCACCTGATCCTCTCCTTCCTACTGATCTCTGCTCGATCTGTCATTGTTTTTGTACTTCTCGCAGCTGTGTCCTACGTTACACTACACTATAACATCTAACACTCAAGTACAAGAGGCCAGCTGGCTTCCGACACTTCACAGACCCAACTGTCTCCCTCAGTCACTGACAGACAGGTGATGAGAGGCTCCTCGTGGCTCTGCTGCTGTAGTGGTGCTGCTGGGCGGCTCCTCGTGGCTCTGCTGCTGTAGTGGTGCTGCTGGGCGGCTCCTCGTGGCTCTGCTCCTGTAGTGGTGCTGCTGGGCGGCTCCTCGTGGCTCTGCTCTTGTAGTGGTGCTGCTGGGCGGCTCCTCGTGGCTCTGCTGCTGTAGTGGTGCTGCTGGGTGGCTCCTCGTGGCTCTGCTGCTGTAGTGGTGCTGCTGGGTGGCTCCTCGTGGCTCTGCTGCTGTAGTGGTGCTGCTGGGTGGCTCCTCGTGGCTCTGCTGCTGTAGTGGTGCTGCTGGGTGGCTCCTCGTGGCTCTGCTGCTGTAGTGGTGCTGCTGGGTGGCTCCTCGTGGCTCTGCTGCTGTAGTGGTGCTGCTGGGTGGCTCCTCGTGGCTCTGCTGCTGTAGTGGTGCTGCTGGGCGGCTCCTCGTGGCTCTGCTCTTGTAGTGGTGCTGCTGGGTGGCTCCTCGTGGCTCTGCTCCTGTAGTGGTGCTGCTGGAGGCTCCTCGTGGCTCTGCTGCTGTAGTGGTGCTGCTGGGCGGCTCCTCGTGGCTCTGCTGCTGTAGTGGTGCTGCTGGGTGGCTCCTCGTGGCTCTGCTCCTGTAGTGGTGCTGCTGGGTGGCTCCTCGTGGCTCTGCTCCTGTAGTGGTGCTGCTGGGTGGCTCCTCGTGGCTCTGCTCCTGTAGTGGTGCTGCTGGGTGGCTCCTCGTGGCTCTGCTGCTGTAGTGGTGCTGCTGGGTGGCTCCTCGTGGCTCTGCTCCTGTAGTGGTGCTGCTGAGCTGCTCCTCGTGGCTCTGCTCCTGTAGTGGTGCTGCTGGGTGGCTCCTCGTGGCTCTGCTCCTATTGTCAGCTTTCACTCCAAGTTTGCTGTCGGTTGGTTGTGATAATTTTGTTACCTAATGTTTTAGTCTCTTGGCCCTAAACTTTTATTCCCCCTTACTTAATTAGTCAAGTTTATTTATTTTAGTACATATATGTTGTTATAAACCTGAGTGGGCGGTGAGGCAGTTGTGGGATTGGGAGTAATGGTCCTGGTGTAGATCTATCAAGAGTGGTGTGAGGAGGGGGGGGGAGGAGGGGGTAATTTGTTTTAAAATTTTGCCCCGATGGTCGAGGTACACAGCATCGCAAGCCTTGCAACTCTCAGCTGCCTCAATTATGCCGGAATAAAATGATAGCAAACCTGTTAAATACGAACAGCAACTTGTAAATTACTCTTTGTTTCCTTTGGAATAACCATACACTAATCCAACTTAATATAGGACCCCAGTACCGTTTATCGGGCAGCATCACTCATCCTGTGAGTGGACACACCGCCATAGTGACAGTATTGGGCAGCGTCACTCATCCTGTGAGTGGACACGCCGCCATAGTGACAGTATTGGGCAGCGCCACTCATCCTGTGAGTGGACACACCGCCATAGTGACAGTATTGGGCAGCGCCACTCATCCTGTGAGTGGACACACCGCCATAGTGACAGTATTGGGCAGCGCCCTCATCCTGTGAGTGGACACACCGCCATAGTGACAGTATTGGGCAGCGCCACTCATCCTGTGAGTGGACACACCGCCATAGTGACAGTATTGGGCAGCGTCACTCATCCTGTGAGTGGACACACCGCCATAGTGACAGTATTGGGCAGCGTCACACATCCTGTGAGTGAACACACCGCCATAGTGACAGTATTGGGCAGCGCCACTCATCCTGTGAGTGGACACACCGCCATAGTGACAGTATTGGGCAGCGGCTCTCATCCTGTGAGTGGACACACCGCCATAGTGACTGTATTGAGCAGCGCCACTCATCCTGTGAGTGAACACACCGCCATAGTGACAGTATTGGGCAGCGTCACTCATCCTGTGAGTGGACACACCGCCATAGTGACAGTATTGGGCAGCGCCACTCATCCTGTGAGTGGACACACCGCCATAGGGACAGTATTGGGCAGCGTCACTCATCCTGTGAGTGGACACACCGCCATAGTGACAGTATTGGGCAGCGTCACACATCCTGTGAGTGAACACACCGCCATAGTGACAGTATTGGGCAGCGCCACTCATCCTGTGAGTGGACACACCGCCATAGTGACAGTATTGAGCAGCGCCACTCATCCTGTGAGTGGACACACCGCCATAGTGACAGTATTGGGCAGCGCCACTCATCCTGTGAGTGGACACACCGCCATAGTGACTGTATTGAGCAGCGCCACTCATCCTGTGAGTGAACACACCGCCATAGTGACAGTATTGGGCAGCGTCACTCATCCTGTGAGTGGACACACCGCCATAGTGACAGTATTGGGCAGCGTCACTCATCCTGTGAGTGAACACACCGCCATAGTGACAGTATTGGGCAGCGTCATTCATCCTGTGAGTGGACACACCGCCATAGTGACAGTATTGGGCAGCGCCACTCATCCTGCGAGTGGACACACCGCCATAGTGACAGTATTGAGCAGCACCAATCATCCTGTGAGTGAACACACCGCCATAGTGACAGTATTGGGCAGCGCCATTCATCCTGTGAGTGAACACACCGCCATAGTGACAGTATTGAGCAGCGCCACTCATCCTGTGAGTGGTCACACCGCCATAGTGACAGTATTGAGCAGCGCCACTCATCCTGCGAGTGGTCACACTGCCATAGTGACAGTGTTGAGCAGCGCCACTCATCCTGTGAGTGGTCACACCGCCATAGTGACAGTATTGAGCAGCGCCACTCATCCTGTGAGTGGACACACCGCCATAGTGACAGTATTGGGCAGCGCCACTCATCCTGTGAGTTGACACACCGCCATAGTGACAGTATTGAGCAGCGCCACTCATCCTGTGAGTGGACACACCGCCATAGTGACAGTATTGGGCAGCGTCACTCATCCTGTGAGTGGACACACCGCCATAGTGATAGTATTGGGCAGCGTCACTCATCCTGTGAGTGGACACTCCGCCATAGTGACAGTATTGGGCAGCGTCACTCATCCTGTGAGTGGACACTCCGCCATAGTGACAGTATTGGGCAGCGTCACTCATCCTGTGAGTGGGCATAACACCATAGCAGCATGTACAACACTCCCCAGTAGGGTGAAAACCTGCTGGGTTGTTCATCCTTTTCATACGTACCCAGACATAACTGGGACTTGTTTAACTATCTCAAGTGAACAGCTTCTCAAACAAGAATATTAACATTGTTTACCCATTTCGCACCCACGTTATCTTGCAGGTGCGAAATGAGGGAATCTGGAAAGAGCAGTATCTATATTTGACAAATAGTGTTTTCCTAACTCAAACATTGTCGGGTTTATTATTCTACACATATATCTAATGACCCTTATATGTTCACACTCTCTCAGGTAGTTGTCAAGGCGGTGTCCGTCACTCTCATCACAGATTCTACAACTCTTTTGCTGAACTGTTGTCTCCATTCCGAATCCCCATGGATATTTGTATCCAAGACGATTCTTGCTATTACTGATTCTCTCCTGCAGCCACCTCCTCTTCGTAAAAATATTGTTTAAGATTGCCTGCAACAACCATGTTGGACCAGTGCACAGAATCACTGATTTGTTCTTGTATCCTCTTTTCCTCAGTTACCTTGTCATGATGATATTACCTGATAATACCTCTAATTTGTAGAAGGATCTTGGGTATGAAGTATTCAATATGGTCTCCTTCAGTGCCTTTAGAAGCCAGCACATCTGCTCGTTCATATCCACAGATTCCAACATGGGAGGGGATCCACAGAAATTTGACGACTCTTCCCTGATCGGTTAGTATCCTCAGAACTCTCTTGATTTCAGCAAATATCACAAGACGTTTTGCCAGATAAGCAACGAGGAGCCGCCCAGTAGCACCATTACAGGAGCAGAGAAACGAAGAGTCGCGGATTTTTTTTTTTGTAGCGCTGCTTTTGAATCAGTGCAGATCACTGCACCAATATTGTTTCGTTAAAGGAGTAACAATGCCATTGTTTTAACGCGGTAGCAATGGCAGTTAGTTCTGCTTGCGTTGAAAAGACATAGTTCTCAATATGTGCAGATATTATGATATGGCTTGGCGCTCTCCCTGATAACTCTCTCTCTCACCGTGTGAGGTAATCTTCAGACCATTTCATGAGTCTCCCCATGACACCAATGCATGCAAGTTCGTCCAGGATTGCAATCCCCTGTGCTTTGTCGAAGGCTCCTTTGATGTCAACAAATACAGAATACAATATGTTTTCAAGTTCTCAATGTGTTTTTTCTTCATTCCTGTGTTGAACGGCATTGGTCCTAATTACAGTGTAAATTGTTCCAGCCCTGCCTCTGGCAAGATTACATGACCCATCAGTGTTGATATGATATAATTCATTTCTGGCTTCTTTATAAATTTCTCCTGATACCTGTACGTCATTTCTTATGGAATCATGTTGGACTTTTTCATTGTCATCTAGTTGATAATCCTACATGGGTCATCCTCCCAAGGAGGTAACCTCTCTACAGGCATGAGCTCATGGGCTTGCTCAAGCAGGTGAAGTTCTTCAAGGTAGCAGACTGATCTGTGATGCCATTTTTTGCTTCTCTTGTTTCCTCTTGTAAGTAGCACCGAATTCAGTTTTTTCTTGGCAATATAATTGTAATGGGGATCTCTGGCTATCTTAGTTGCAAGTTTCGCATTCAGTTACTCAATTCTGCTTTTAACACTGGGAGGGACAACTCCTCTCGTAGATTAAATGTTTTGGCAGTTCTTGGGACTCCTAGAATGATTGTCATGGCTTCATTTTGTATGCTCTCAAGTTTTTTCATATCACTTTGAGAATAGGTGCAAAAAACTGGTGCGCCACAGTCTATGACGGAGTGCACATAGGCTGTATTCACCTAGTTGTGTTTGCGGGAGGTGGAGCTTTGCTCTTTCGGCCCGCCTCTCAACTGTCAATCAACTGTTTACTAACTACTTTTCTTCCCCACACCCCCACACACACACCCCAGGAAGAAGCCCGTGACAGCTGACTAACTCCCAGGTACCTATTTACTGCTAGGTAACAGGGGCATTCAGGGTGAAAGAAACTTTGCCTATTTGTTTCTGCCTGGTGCAGGAATCGAACCCGCGCCACAGAATTACGAGTCCTGCGCGCTATCCACCAGGCTACCAGGTCCCTGTAGTCTACCAGGCTACCAGGCCCCTGTACATCAGGCTGTGTACATCATTTTTACCACGGCACCAGAGGCCCCCATGCCCATTCCAGGTCATCGCTTTCAGTGCCCCATGTCGACTTTTTCATGTTGCTATGAGTTGGTTTTGTCCCTCTTTCTTTCCCTTGTTAGAACCGACAGTGACGCCAAGGTACCGATAGTGGTCATCCCATTCAAGCATTTCACCATTAATTTGTAGTTCTTCATTTTCTCCCCTCTTGTAATGAGAGTATGCTTTTGTCTTGTTTGTAAGGAGGGGTCCAGAGTTCCATACTCATTGTTCTCGAGATTGCTCCGTTGAAGCAGACCTTGGCTATCCTCCCTGTGAGGTATCCTTATCCTGATCCCTTCCAAGTGTTATATAGTCATAATGGCTTGGCGTTCTCCCTCATAACTCTCTTTCTCTCTCCCTGTGACGTAGTCTTCAGACCATTTCATGAGTCTCCCCTTGATACCCATGCATGCAAGCTCATCCAGGATTGCAATCCCCTGTGTTTTGTCTGCCTATTTTGTGCAACAGTCGGTTTAGGATGATTCCTTCAAACATCTTGCAAGTGCTTGACACGAGACTGATAGGTCTGCAATTGCCAGGGTCATTGGGCTTCGGTATGGTAACAATTATTGCATGTTTCCATTGTGTGGGCAGCACTCCACTTAGAAATGATTTGTTGAACAGGTGGAGTTTTTTTTAATTATTTTTACATGCAGGGCATGCTAAGCAGTACAATAAATGAAACACAAGAGAAAAACTGCAAAATACAAAAGCACAAGCCGGAAGGGCACACAATAAGACAGAAACACGCAACACATTACATAAAACAGGACATTAGACTCCGTGTTTGTGTGGAAACTGAATCCTCGGAAACTGGATACCATACGCCTCCCAGTGCAGCCAGTCAGCAGGCCACACTTCACTACTAGAATACACAGAAGGGTGTTCCTGAATATCCGGAACCTCAGACACGAAGGCATGCTCAAAGGGCAACCCGTTCTTGCACTTTCTTACAGTCAATATTGACTTATTAAATACGTGCATATGTGACATACTTAACATACTAGTTTACCTTGAAAAACTTCATAGAAAACACCGACCTTACCTAACCTTCTTATTATGTTAAGATAAGCATCTTATTGATTCGTAATTACAATTATTACTTAACCTATTATAGGTATAGCAACTTATTGCTTCATAATGTCGGAAAATCCGACACCATTTAATAATCATACAGATAATAGCTGTATTGTATAAACAAGTTACCCATAGAAAATGTAACCTGTAGTGGAATTACCGTCTATAGAAAACGGGATATCATCACCACATACTATTTTAAATTCTTCACCTTTTATGGTGGGAATTATTCTTAAATACATTAGTCTTTGGACTTTACCATCATAAAAACATCTCATATAAATTAACTTAATTATCAATATTAAAGTAGAGTAAATGTGACCCTTCTATCACTTTCTGTCATCTGGACAATGTAAGCCAGGGTCAGAGTGGGGAAGGAGGGCAGCCATTGTTATATTAGACCAGAGGCTCACGGGAGCAAATTCGGCTCCTGTTAATTTTACTTGGACGAAGTGTTATGGAAACCAAAGGTGTACCATTATCACACGCTGTCAACAAATCAAGTTAAGTGTTCTTCCGAAACCCATGTATCTTTCATTTATGGCCATTAATGTCATTATATAGGGTCATCCGGTTAGAGCACGTGGTAGCCTCAAACTAAAGGTAATTAAGCCAGGTCTTTAAGGTTCCATGTACAGTGTTTCTCTGATATACCTGTCATATATAGGATTCTGGCTTTACAGCTAGCGCCCTTTTAACAGGTCAAGACGAGGAAGTATCTTTTGTGCATCAGTTACCAGGGTGATAGAAGCTACCTCAAAGAGGGAAATTGTGGTGTCTACACCCTAGTTATACCTGGTGGACTAACCTGCTGTACTATAAGATAAGGAACCTCTTCAATGTGTGTTGTTAATACTGTAGTTTGATTGGCTGCATATATATAAATTAATATAAACCCCCCTTAATGTGTAGAGGATCGATTTGTGAGATTATGAGATTATTGCAGAAATACAATCCACTTAACATCATACAAATTGCTATCGAAGTATATAAATTAACGTAAATATAAATTCATATAAATTAAATAAATATAAATCTCACAGGTCGGTTCCCACATTATTTGGTCATCTTTGAACCGGATGACGGATTATTTGATCATTTGAACTCACATTTGGTCATGTTAGTACCGGATGAACCAGTGGATTCATTAAATAAACTAGTGCAGTGTGATTTAAACAAAGGCCAGCCAGTCAAAGACAGCGGCGTTACCTCGTGAGAGTTCACGAGCCCCGCTCAGTTCAGATCAGCCTTAGTCAGCGGTGTCATGTACACCCACAGATTTGGTGGCGTGTTATTCTGTGAAATGACAGCGCTAATATAGAAGCCAGCCAAATTAGTGACTGTCGCGAGATTGTTCACGGATTTCGTGGTGTTAAATTTCGCAAGAGATTATCTACGAATTTTGTGGACTTTATTTCGCGAGGTCACTAATAATATTTAATACTTCTAGATAGTATTAGAAGTTTCATAGAGGCTAATTAAGAGGCTATTATCAATAATTGTGTATATTATTTCTCCAAATAGAGAATTATTTAATATATATTGCACTAGTGTTCACAATATAATATTTACTAATTGCCAACCCACAACAGGGTAGGATATTTACCATTGACTAGTTGAACTATTATTGTTCATCCTAGTCCCATTATTACCATAGTCAGTTGTACTATATTCAACAACCTATCACCATTAATGAATGTTCCAGACCCTATTTTGGGTGTAATTTTTATCAACTCGAGTTGAGTTGTGTATATATAATAATTTACTTATGATCATTACACCTTTGAGTGATTAATTAGTGTCTCTACCATCCGAGGGTGATATAGAAGAGCTAACCTAAAGGTACTTCCAGTGACACTGGTTTATCACTCAAATCATTAGTGTGTATGATTGTATATATATAATGTGTATTAATTTTAAGTGCTAACCTCTAGTAGAGGTAGGATTATTGCCTAGTGAGTGCAGAATTTGACCCTAGGCTACCATCAGTGCTTGTTCAGTATTATGAGCAGCCCAAGTACAAGTCCCACAAGGCTTCTCCAACTAGCCAGTATGGATAATGCAGGGAGAATGAAAAGAACCCTTGCAGGTCTTAAAGGCCACTTAACAAGACAGATCAAGAAATGTGAAGATTTGTCACAACAATCTCAAGTTGATTATGCTGACCTGGAAAGCTATTATCAAGCAGCTGCAGGTAAATTTGAGCAAATCAAATGCCAAATGGCTGTCCTTGTGGGGACAGACTACTACCATCAATTCATTGGTAGCCCTACTAAACATCAGGGCATAACCATGTTAAACTCTGCAGGAGGTAAATTACTCTCAGGCCCAGTATCAAGCCTGAGGAGACCTATGCCTGCAGATAAACAATAACAATAGAAATCTAAATTTGTCAGCTGATTATATTTCTCCAGTAGCATTATACTAAGGAGATTACAGCTGACTATAGTAACAGAGGTTGATGTTAGTATCATCATTTGAAGCTGAAGATGAGTTCATGAGGCCTCAGTGGCAAATCAGTGAACAGTAGCCTAAAACAGCTACAAGTCACTGCGACCAATGTCACTGAACCCACTGCAGTCTCAGAACCATACTTTACTTTAATGATGAGCTATTCAATCTTCTGAATCAATTAACTAAATTAAACCCCAATAAATCTGATGACTGATTTGATACATTTATTATTTAATCAAGATGTATTCCATGGGCCTCAGTGTTTATATATCAGTGACCAGTTACCTGAACAAACTTCAAGTTATATCTAATGTCACTGATCTCACTGCAGTCCCTGAATCATACTTGACTGTAGTACTTGATCACATTCAGTCTTCTGGGTTAAATAATATGTAATACGGCTTGAATATTAGCCTTTCAAGAGTTAACAGGGAAATGAAATCGCATTAGACTTCTAACCCCTGCAACTCTAGTATGGGACATCCGTCCTGTACGAACAGACGCACAAATGTGTGATTACTAACTACTAACATCAAATTAATCTAATAATTCGAAGGAGGAGTATCGGTGTTCGTCTGTTCTAATTAGGACTTCGACCCGTGAGCAGCCCCGGGGGAATTATGTCGGAAAATCTGACACCATTTAATAATCATACAGATAATAGCTGTATTGTATAAACAAGTTACCCATAGAAAATGTAACCTGTAGTGGAATTACCGTCTATAGAAAACGGGATATCATCACCACATACTATTTTAAATTCTTCACCTATTATGGTGGGAATTATTCTTAAATACATTAGTCTTTGGACTTTACCATCATAAAAACATCTCATATAAATTAACTTAATTATCAATATTAAAGTAGAGTAAATGTGACCCTTCTATCACTTTCTGTCATCTGGACAATGTAAGCCAGGGTCAGAGTGGGGAAGGAGGGCAGCCATTGTTATATTAGACCACAGGCTCATGGGAGCAAATTCGGCTCCTGTTAATTTTACTTGGACGAAGTGTTATAGAAACCAAAGGTGTACCATTATCACACGCTGTCAACAAATCAAGTTAAGTGTTCTTCCGAAACCCATGTATCTTTCATTTATGGCCATTAATGTCATTATATAGGGTGACCCGGTTAGAGCACATGGTAGCCTCAAACTAAAGGTAATTAAGCCAGGTCTTTAAGGTTCCATGTACAGTGTTTCTCTGATATACCTGTCATATATAGGATCTGGCTTTACAGCTAGTGCCCTTTTAACAGGTCAAGACGAGGAAGTATCTTTTGTGCATCAGTTACCAGGGTGATGGAAGCTACCTCAAAGAGGGAAAATGTGGTGTCTACACCCTAGTTATACCTGGTGGACTAACCTGCTGTACTATAAGATAAGGAACCTCTTCAATGTGTGTAGTTAATACTGTAGTTTGATTGGCTGCATATATATAAATTAATATAAACCCCCCCTAATGTGTAGAGGATCGATTTGTGAGATTATGAGATTATTGCAGAAATACAGTCCACTTAACATCATACAAATTGCTATCAAAGTATATAAATTAACGTAAATATAAATTCATATAAATTAAATAAATATAAATCTCACAGGTCGGTTCTCACACATAATTACAATTATTACTTAACCTATTATAGGAATAGGTTAAGTAATAATTGTAATTACGAAGCAATAAGAAGCTTATCTTAACATACTAAGAAGGTTAGGTAAGGTCGGTGTTTTCTATGAAGCTTTTCAAGGTAAACTAGTATGTTAAGTATGTCACATATGCACGTATTCTATCACATACTTAACAGCTTGGGCCAGAAAAAATACTTCAAGATTTTGTGATACGTAATATTAATACCCTGATGTCCCCCCCATAGGATCATCATGAACAGCTGCCGAAACTCTTTCTGTATAGCAGGTCGGCAACATAACCTTGTGGACTACCTCCCACTCATTTGACAAGGGAGCACTCCGTGGTCTCCATTTTTTCATCGAAATCAGATCATTGTAGTAGTACCCAGTTGCTGCGTCTACAATTTCCTCCATAGAGACGGCTGCCTCATGACAATCTGCAAGACTGGGGTCAGCTTTCTGTAACTCACTCAAGGAGGCATCCAGGCCTTGGTCAGATGCCATTGGCCGAGGCTCATCAGTGTTCTCCTCCACCTCCTCCCTACTCTCAGTAGTCGGCGGTGGCAGGCTCTCCACAATGTCCTCGGCCACGTCATCGAGTCAGGCCATGAATGTGACCGCAAGGTCCACTTGGCTTTCACCCCTCGGAAACTTCCTCGTGTCTTCGGGATTTACCACCTTGGCAAGCACAGGGCTGCCCTTACATTTAAGTCCCATAGACCGGGTCACCGCGCACGCAGGGTACACAACATTATCCTCTGTGGCAGGTGGATCCAGGCAAACCTTAGGGGTAGGCAACATAATAGGCTGTCTGGAGTCCCCTACCTTATCCCCTGCTAAATCATTACCACCTATTACATCAACATTAGGGAAAGGTAGGTACGAAGTGACTCCGACTGTACAAACACCCTTGTGGAAATCAGATTCCAGGGTAACCTTATGGAGGGGTACTGCTTGAGTATCACTAGTGACACCCTCGACCAGTACCACCTCTCCAGTGTCGAGAGTGTCGGCACCTTGCAAAGCACTCTCTAAAATTAAAGTCTGGATGGCACCGGTGTCTTGGAAGATCACCACGTCCTTCCAGGAAGAACCCTCAGACAAAAGTAGTCTCCCTTTCGATAAGAATGGGGTAAGCAAGTCCAACCACTGTGGGTTGGAGGTCTTACTCCCTAACCCTTCAGAAGGCCTCAAGCCCTGTGTCACAACTAGAGCATTGGGTCTTTTTTCTGGGTACAGTTGCCAACAACGGCTAATAACGTGGTTTGGACGTTTACAGTGACCACAGATACGTCGGGGAGAAGAGACATTACTAACAGAATTACCCTTCGATTTACCCTTAGGTGTCGTGGGGTTAGACAATTTAACAGGGTTAGTTATGTCTGAAACAGAAGGTGCATTAGGTAAAGGGTTAGAATGAGCTGGTCTGGACTGGCTGTGGGTATAAGTTTTGCTACTCTGTGGGGTATAATTATTTTTATTGGGCCTTTTGCCCGCCAATTGGTAGTTTTCTGCCATCTTGGCCAAATCCCCTATTTTAGAATCTACCTCTAATGTAATGTGCTACATGCTCTGGCAAAATATCTATAAATTGTTCCATTAGGACTACATTCTTTAGTGCCTCGTATGTTTCGGCTTTAGCTGAGCGAATCCATTTATCAAACAATCTAATTTTATCATTAGCAAATTCAGTGAGCGGTTGGTTGTGAGTAGGCCTAAGGTTGCGATAAGCTTGGCGGTGAGCTTCAGGAGTAATTTCATATGCCCGCAAAATACGTTCCCTGACTTTATCATATTCAAAACACTCTTCGTCAGGCATATTTATAAAACTATCTTGGGCCTTACCCCTAAGTCTTCCCTGTAGGATTTTCACCCACTCTTCCTTTGGCCAGGTCATGGACATGGCCAATCTCTGAAAATGATTGAAGAACCTTTCAGGGTCCGACTCTGAAAATTCAGGCAAGTTATGCTTTTCCTCATAATGCCTGGGGTTTGAATCCCCGGCAGGTGGAGGTCCAGTGGCATTCGCTCTAATTCTAGCCTCCTCGGTTTTGAGTCTTTGCTCATCTAATTTTATTTTTGCTAACTCTAGAGCTAACTCTCTGTCCCTATGAGCTGCACTTTCCGCTTGGCTAGGCTGGCATAAAGGTGTATCACTTGCCAATAGTTCTTGATCAATACAATGTTGTAATATTTCATTCACCAAAGTCCACTTTTTATCCGCGTCACTTAATTCTAGGCCAAATTCCTTGCCTAACAATGCTAAATTAGACTGGGTAAGTTTCTTTATCTCTACCACTGAAAGATCCTTTGCCAGTTCCTGCATTTCAGATGCCATCACTAATTAATTTAGCTCCTAGCCAAAGAAAAAAGAAAAATTGGAAAAAAACAAAAATTTGCACGACCCCTAACACAAGGCCACACTTACCTCAATCGTGAGGGGATCCAGCTGGGTGTCCAGGCAGTGCAAGAATATTCTTTTGCTAGATAAGCTGGGCCCTAGGCTAACACACAACCGTTCTGCGGAAACAAAAATGTTTAGTTTTGGCACTCAAAAATTTAATTTTTTACAATTATAAAGTTCCTCCCGGACAGGCCCCCACTTGTTACAAATCAATGTGTGTTCTATGGGGAGTCTAATATAACATGGATGTAGGGACAGTAGTTAGCATTAAGAGTTATCAAATATGGGAGATCCAAAATGCCCGGCCCCCAAGTGGAATATCCACAGTGAATATTAATTGGCTACACAATGTCAGTCTAGAGGTTGATCATAGATCTCCTACACAGGAAGAATGGATACTCCTTTACTAACTTATTTATTAACCCCTTAACAACCCCCCATATACATTCACACCAATAACAATAATAATAATTACTTTACCACACTATCTTACGTTAAAAGCCTTGGTCCACATAAGCAGGATACAAGGTTTACACTGAGAACAAGCTAGGGTAAAGTACTACTAGTGAAGAACTTGAAGCTTGAGTTAGCTTAGGGTAGTGAGACCACGTGGTACCCTAACACAACATAACTCTTAGGGATACCTAAAACACTGGCAAATACTACCCCAGGTCTACACAAATCTTTCACTTCCAGAGTAGGCACACTTAACAACACCATACTTAACTTAGTATTACAGGTATTCAAGGTAAGGGAAAGAAGGAGGAGGAGAAAAGGTAGAGGGTTGCAGAGCAGCTCAGAGGAGATCTCGACACCACGAACGCCAGCCAGAGAGAGCGATTGTCTCCACTCTCCTCCATCAGTTCACTCGCTGCCAGCAGACTACTCAACTAATCATACATTCCTATCCCAAGTTTACTCAGGTTTACTTTACAAATGATTAGAAAATATTAGTAAACATAGTTGGTGCCTATTTTATTATTTAATAATCAACCCCAAGCTCAGTCTTTAAATGCTCTTTGAGAAACAAGAATAGTCTTACGTCTGGCAGGGAAGATACAAACAAATGCAGCTCGCAATGTATCCAATACTATAAGGTAGTTTATTTAGCTCAATTTTGACCTCTGGTTTCCACTGAGGAACCCAGGGTCGTAACAGATGTTAAATGGGAAACACTACCACCGGCAGCATCAGTAGGCACATGAACCTCTGCCACCACCATCGCTGTAGACACCAACTCCCCAGGCACCATCCCATTGACTTCAGGGGACTCGCAATCGTCAAAATCACCCACGAATGCTTGGGATCCGGCTGCACCTCGTCAGAGCCGGAAGCTAACCAGAAGCACGAATACCACAAGGCGGGCACACCAGTGCACGACACAAGACATCAGCAGCCTCAACTAATGGGGGACAGGCCCCAACACTGTAGGAGGCCCCGCACCGATACCACCTCCCAGCACAGCCGGGACAAACGTCGGGGACAAGGAGACAGGCGCAGAAGGCGGAGAAGTCGAAGATGGTGGAGATGTAGAGAGAGCACCCGGAAGATCCACAGAAGCACCAGGGACACCAACTGGAATAGGACGTCCAACTGAGGGAGGCACAACCACCGGAGGATAAGCGACAACACCATCAGGAGCACCGGGTAATACAGGACGCGACCCAGCATCCACAGGGTCGGCCACACCCTCACCCACCGAGTCCTCCACAGCGAGAGGCGGGAAATCTTCATCATGAAAGAGTTTCACAGGAGTGACGACATCCGCGGAGCACCCAGCAGCCAGATGGTGCAACAAACCACAGCAAAAACAGGTTCTTGGCTGACGTTCGTAGTACACACGGACATAATACCCCAGGAGCCGCACAAAGGACGGAATGTCCGACCGCAGCAGCATCCCCAGAGTGTGAATATTCGTCTGAACAACCTTAAATTTCACAGAGGAAAGCATGTTCAATGTTACACTCACGACAGTGCCATACTGCCTGAATTACAGCCACAGCAGCTCCTCCAGAAACTCCAGGGGGGAATACCATGAACAATGACAAAGGGGAGAGCACCACTCCGGTCAGAAACAGTCACCGTACCAGCAGCGTCCGGCAAGCGAAAGGTCTGTCCCTCGTAGCTACGTAAAAACGCCCGGTAGTCGTCCTTTTCCGTAAACTTCACAATATCCCAATGTGAAGACACCAATTCCACACCATAAAACACCATAAATCGCTCCCATAGAGACAAAGGAGCATATCACACAAAACTATTTCCATGCCAGGATAATCAGCTTGCCCAGTAAATTCTAGACAAACCGAACGAGCCCGCACAACTGGGGGGAGAGCCCCCCCCCCCCCCATCACACAAGACACATCAGCAAAGACGAGTGAGTATCCAACCACCACGGACGCTGGTCAACTACTGCAGCACAGGCAGGCACCTCTTCACCCCCTGGCGGCCGGGTCGGAACTCAAGTGGAGTAGTGGAATCCCAGACACGTCACACAGTGTATTGAGTATGTCATAGGTGACGCCATCTTCACCAGGTGCAGTACTTTTACCCTTTTTCAAAGTTCTATTGGGTATATGGGCCTGAATCATCGACAATGAGTTTCATAATAAAGAAAGAATTTGAATGAATTGCCGGTCCTGCAATTTAACTGATATTCTTCTCTCTTTTCTCTTTGTCCTTTATTCAATTACAGTTTAAATCGTTCACAACTGTACTATTCTTGTACTACACATTAACATTCATGGTGTTCTTATATTCCGCTCACTCCACATTAAACACTGTGGGACACGCACCACTATATGGCAACCCTAACTGTGACGTCACATATCAACACACCCCCATACCATTCATCAATCAGTTCCTTGTATCCCCGGTGTTCCTTGTAGCAGTGGTGTTCTTTGTACCCCCGGTGTTCCTTGTACTCCCAGTGTTCCTTGTACCCCCAGTGTTCCTTGTACCCCCAGTGTTTCTTGTACCCCCGGTGTTCCTTGTACCCCCAGTGTTCCTTGTACCCCCAGTGTTCCTTGTACCCCCGGTGTTCCTTGTATCCCCGGTGTTCCTTGTACCCCCGGTGTTCCTTGTACCCCCGGTGTTCCTTGTACCCCCGGTGTTCCTTGTACCCCCAGTGTTCCTTGTACCCCCAGTGTTTCTTGTACCCCCGGTGTTCCTTGTAACCCCATGCTTGATACCTGCTTGATGAGGTTCTGGGAATTCTTCTACTCCCCAAGCCCGGCCCGAGACCAGGTTTGACTTGTGAGAGTTTAGTCCACTGGGCTGTTTGATGCTTGGAGCGGCCCGCGGGCCCACATACCCACCACAGCCCGGTTGGTCCGGCATTCCTTGGAGGAAACACTCTAGTTTTCTCTTGAAGATGTCCATGGTTGTTCCGGCAATATTTCTTATGCTCGCTGGGAGAATGTTGAACAACCGCAGACCTCTGATGTTTATATAGTGTTCTCTGATTGTGCCTATGGCACCTCTACTCTTCACTGGTTCTATTCTGCATTTTCTTCCATGTCGTTCACTCCAGTATATTGTTATTTTACTGTGTAGATTTGGTACCTGGCCCTCCAGTATTTTCCATGTGTATATTATTTGGTATCTCTCTCGTTTCCTTTCTAGTGAGTACATTTGGAGGGCTTTGAGACGATCCCAATAATTTAGGTACTTTATCTCGTCTATGCGTGCCGTATATGTTTCTGTATTCTCTCTATTTCTGCAATCTCTCCTGCTCTGAAGGGGGAAGTGAGTACTGAGCAGTACTCAAGACGGGACAACACAAGTGACTTGAAGAGTACAACCATTGTGATGGGATCTCTGGACTTGAAGGTTCTCGTAATCCAGCGTAAATCATGAAGGTTCTGGACTTGAAGGTTCTCGTAAATCATTTTTCTGGCTGACGCAATACTTGCTTGGTTATGCTCCCTAAACGTTAGGTCGTCGGACATCATTATTCCCAAATCCTTGACATGCTGTTTTCCTACTATGGGCAGATTCGATTGTGTTTTGTACCCTGTATTATGTTTCAGATCCTCATTTTTGCCGTATTATTTTTGCCGTACCTGGAATTAATCACCGTTAAACATCATGTTATTTTCTGCTGCCAATCGAAAACTTTGTTAATGTCTGTTTATAGTTTTTCAATGTCTTCAGCAGACGTAATTTTCATGCTGATTTTTGTATCATCTGCAAAGAATGACACGAAGCTGTGACTTGTATTTTTGTCTATATCTCATATGAGAATAAGGAACAGCAGTGGTGCAAGGTGTATACCTTAAGGTACAGAGCTTTTAACTGCGCTCGGACTTGATTTTACTTGATTGACTGTTACTCTTTGTGTTCTGTTCGACAGGAAATTGAGTATCCAGCGTCCTACTTTACCAGTTATACCCATTGACCTCATTTTGTGTGCAATCACTCCATGGTCACATTTGTCGAATGCCTTTGCAGAGTCTGTGTATACATCATCTGCATTCAGTTTTTCTTCTAATGCCTCAGTGATTTTGTCATAGTGGTCAAGTAGCTGTGAGAGGCATGATCTTCCTGCTCTAAATCCATGTTGGCCTGGATTGTGGCGGTCATTGGTTTCCATGAAACTGGTGACCTGTCTCCTGATCATTCTCTCAAATACTTTTATTATGTGGGACGTTAGTACAACTGGTCTATAATTCTTTGCCAATGCTATGATACCTCCCTTGTGTAGAGGGGCTATGTCTGCTGCTTTCAGCGCATCTCATATCTCCCCTGTCTCCAAGCTCTTCCTCCACACTATACTGAGTGCCTGTGCTACTGGCACTTTGCATTCTTTATAAATATTGAATTCCATGAGTCTGGACCCGGGGCTGAATGCATGGGCATATTGTCAACTTCTCTTTCAAAATCTGCTATGCTCGTGTTGATATCAGTTATATTTACAGCTACTTAGATATCATGCATAAAGAAGTTGTCCAGATCTTCCACTTTCACGCTGTGTATCGGAGTGCTAAACATGTCCTCATACTTTTTTTTTTATTATTATTATTATTTTCTACCACAGGCATGGCCACACATTTACAATGCTAACCATATATATACATTTTCTTCTGTCCTCCATGGACAGGGTTAGAGATGTGTTAAACATATAGTTCAGGGGTTTATTGAAAAATAAAAAAATGCTTCTTTAGGATTTCGCTAATTTCATTGTCATCTTCAGTGAATGAACCTTCACAAATACGAATAGGTCCAATACTAGCAGTGGTTTTTGCTTTTGATTTAGCATATGTGAAGAAATATTTTGGGTTTTTCTTTATTTCTTGAATTGCTTTCTGTTCTAGTTACCTTTCCCTAGTCTGATATAAATGCTTCAGTCTCTGTTAGATTTCTTCAATCTGCCTGTTTAAATTATTCCTTCTTTGTATGGAAGGTCGTGTCTACTTAAGCATTTCCGTTAATTTCTTCCTTCTTTTGTAATGTCGTCTGCGTTCTCTTCCTACGTTGGATCTCTTTGTGGCTTTCCTCAAAGGAACCTGTTTCAGACAGACTTCATAGGCTTCAGAAGTCAGTTTTTCTATTCCTTGTGTAGGATTTTTATTTCTTAGAACATTTTTCCATTGAATTTTTGTAAGTTCCCTGTTTATTTTCTCCCAGTCTATCCTTTTATTATTAAAATTGAATTTATTGAATAACCGTTCTCGCTTGTTGTTTCTCTTGGGCCTACTTCCGTTATTAATGTTTGTTTGCACCTCAATGAGCTTGTGGTCCGAGTACGTAGTTTCTGAGACAATAATGTCTCTGATTAGCTCATCATTGTTCGTGAATATCAGGTCCAGCGTGTTTTCGTTCCTAGTTGGTTCTGTAATCTGCTGACTGAGCGAGAATTTGTCAAGAATCTCAGTAGTTCTCTGACCTGGGGTTGGTTATTTCCAGATTGATTTCCTGCAAATGATGTTATTGTTTACTATTCTCCATTTTAAACTGGGTAGATTGAAGTCTCCAAGGAAGATAATATCTGGTACTGGGGTTGCTAGGATATCAAGGATATTCTCTTGTTTGTGGATCTGTTCAGTGAATTCCTCAACTGTTGCATCTGGCAGTTTGTATATTAAATAATAAGTAGATTAATATTTTCTACCTTGATTCCGAGTACGTCTACCACTTCATTGGACGAGTTCATGAGCTCTGTGCATGCCAGGTCCTCTTTAATATGCAGACCTACTCCTCCACTTGACCTAATTACTCTGTCACATCTATATAGATTATAATTTGGGATCCAGATTTCACTATCCATGCGGTCTTTTGTGTGAATTTCTGTAAATGCACCAAATATTGAGTTCGATTCTATTAGGAGGCCATTTATGAACTTAATTTTTATTTCTTGATTTTGATTTCAAGCCTTGTACGTTTGCATATATGAATGATTTCCCATTTTGCGTGTCACTTCTTGTCACAGGTGTGACCCGGTGTTCCTTGAGCCCCCGGTGTTCCTTGTTTCCCCAGTAACCCGAGGAAAAATTCCAGTAACGAAAATCATGATCGAGTGGTGTGTGACCCGGAAACTTGGAGATAGATGTTGCTGTAAACGTGTCGCTATTGGTCACTGTTATGACCCAGCATAACAATTTCAGACTAGATACGCTGAGTGATTCAGCGACTGACCGTCAGAGGGTGCGGTGGTGCCCTCCTCTACTCTCTGGAGTTGATGAACAGGCCTCGTCCTCGCCAGTTGTGAGGTCGTCACACGCTTGCTTGGTGTCCTGCGGGCACAGAGTGCGGCTTTCCAGGCTGGTGACTTATATGCCTTCCGTGAAGGGATCTGCTTCGGCTGATATTGTGTTTTCTTCCCAAGTAGAGCACACGGCTGTTGGTGTGGCACTTGCTGACGTGCTACATGTCAACATGGCGGATTTGGTTGGCCTGCAGTTTATTTAGGACAAGTGTGTAGTGGTGAAGTTTCAAGACTATATCGATCGATAGGAGGGCCATGTTGCCTAGTGAGGCAGGCACCATGAAGGTTGTTAATCATAGTGTCACAACCACATAAGTGGCGTTGCGGGGAACTCCTTTTTAAATGCCAGATAGAATAATTTTCAGTGTTATGGAAAAGTGCTGAATTTTTATTGGAACAAGAACAAGGAGCTGGAGCCCCCCTGAGGTTCCCGAATGGGTACAAGGTGGTAGTCTCCTGGCTAAAAGAGCTACGTGTCCTGGATACAGGTGTTGTGAGGTGGTGCGCCCTGAGGCTCCGGGGTCCGCCAGTACGCCAGTGAGCCTGGATGAGGATGTACCTGACGAGATGTGTGTTTGACAGATTGTTCCTCTGGAAGTTCATCCTGTACCAATTAATGAGAAGGTGGCAGAGGCTTCTCCTGGGATTCACGATCAGCTTCGACGTTCATGTAAGGTGAGGAAGCTCCACCTGCAGTGCCTGTTGGAGTGGGTATTTTTCTTCCCATGGTCCCCCTGATGGTCAGGGTTCCGTTGGTGACTCCCTGGTTGAAATTCCACATTGATCTGTGCAGAAGATACCCGGTGGTTAGGTAGGTATATTTTCACTTTCCCTTTCTCGATGGCTTTCTTATCTTACTTGTACCGCCTTGAATGTGATGGGCTTCGTTCCTTGGCGACGCAGTTGGGTCTGAATTCAATGCTTCGGTGTCACAGGGTCGACGTGGCTTTCATCCAAAAGCATAGTATCTAGGATGTGAGCTTGCTGCATTGGCTGGCCGTTGGGTAAACAAACGTTCGCCGATTTCTTTGTTATATAGGGAGATGGACAATGATGGGAGGATTACGTCTGTGAGGATCTCATTTCTGGGGATGGTTATACTGTTCTTGAATGTTTATGCTCCTTTAGTATCTGTCAGGCGGCAGGAGTGGGAAGATTTCTTTGCTAATGAGGTGTTATATTTCCTGCAGCATGATACACGGTCTATGGTCTTTTGGAGGGATTTCAACTATGTAACGTCGGCGAGAGACTGTACTTGTCTTTCGCCTTCCAATGTATCTTCTGCTTTGGTTGAAACTCTGCAGTGTTGAGGGTTTCGGGATGCAGCCGTTTTTCATGTTGGTGTTATGGAAAAACTTTTTATCTCTCGCGGATTGTGTTCACGGCTCGATAGGTTTTATGTCAATAGGTTGGAGATGGCTGTTGACACCTTTCTTATGGTTCCAGTTTCTTATTCGAACCACTATATGATGGTTGCGAAGGTTGCTGTTCAGAGCCAGGTGCGGGTAGGGAGGGGTTGGTGGAAACTCAATTGTAGTTTGCTGCAGTGTCCCGATGTTCATGAACAGGTTTGGGTTCGGTGGGCTTTGATGGTCGAGCGATAACAGAGTTTTTCTTGTCTCTTTGATTGGTGTAAGGGCGAGTGTAGGAGGCTTTTTCTTTCAATTGGATAGAGGAAGTCGGCTGAACGGTTTTGATTGTTGAATATGTTACAGTGTAGGTTGACTCATTTGTATTTATTGGTGAACACTGGGTTTGATAGATTTACGGAGATTTTGCTGTGTAAAAAGCAAATTCGCAGGTTCAGGGGCGAGATGGCTGAGGGGGGTGAGAGGTCAGGGCTGGGGATCAGGAGCAGTTGGTTGGTGAGCATCTTTCGCAGTTTTAGCTCCAGAAGGAGAAAGAGGATCGTGAGTTCTTGACTGCTCTCCCTATGCCTGATGGTTCGGTACTGTCGAATACAGATGAGGTGCTTTTCTGTATTCGGCCTGTATAGGACCTGTATAGGAGGGTGGAAAGGGATCGGGGTTTAGAGGATTTTTGTTCTTGGTCATTTTCTGGTTTGTCGTCGTCGGCCTGTCAGGTACTGGTAGGTGAGGTTGGTCTTTAAGAGATTTGGGATGTTGTTCATTCCTTGTGTAATGTAAGGTGCTGGGGTCTGATGGGTTGCTTAAAATTCTGCTTGAAGGCAGAATTTTATGTTACCTGTTGGGATATTATTGGATCCTATTTCCTGGAGGAGGTTCGGTATTGTTTTGAATACATGCGGTTGGCTCAGTCTCAAGCTCTTGGTATAGTGAAGCTCTTATCTAAGCCAGGCCACTTGCAATTCTTTTCATTTGGCGTCCTATTACTCTCCTCAATCAGGATTATAAAATAATTTCTAAGTTACTGGCGAATCGGCTTCAGTCGGTGGTGTGCTCCCTTGTTTCTAGGGAACAATTTTGTGTGGGTGCCAGGAACGTCGTTGGTCCATTGTAACAACCTGGGTTCGGGATGTTATTCTTTATACGACAGGGTTTGAGTTCCCTGCTCCCTTGATAAACCTAGACTGGTCCAAGGTCTTCGACTTTGTAGCCATTGGGTTTGTGTTGCAAATGTTGGGAAGGCTTGGAGGTTGACTCTCGGTTTGTGGGTTAGGTTTGGATATTGTATTGGGGGTGTAGTAGCCTTGTGTGTGTGTGAATGTTTTGTTTAGTGGTTCGTTTGTCATTGAGCGGTCAGTTCGGCAGGGCTGCCTCCTGTCGATGCTCTTGTGTATTCTTTTTTCAGGAACCGTTATTTTGTTTTTTTGCGAGCTAATGATTCCATCGTTCAAGCGAGGTTGAACGCTGGTTGATACCTGGTTGATGGGGTTGTGGGAGTTCTTCTACTCCCCAAGCCCGGGCCGAGGCCAGGCTCGACTTGTGAGAGTTTGGTCCACTAGGCTGTTGCTTGGAGCGGCCCGCAGGCCCACATACCCACCACAGCCCGGTTGGTCCGGTACTCCTTGCAGGAAACAATCTAACTTCCTTTTAAAGACGTCCACGGTTGTTCCGGCAATATTTCTTATAGTCGCTGGGAGGGTGTTAAACAACCGTGGACCTCTGATGTTTATACAGTGTTCTCTGACTGTGCCTATGGCACCCCTGCTCTTCACTGGTTCTATTCTGCATTTTCTTCCATGTCGTTCACTCCAGTACGTTGTTATTTTACTGTGTAGATTTGGTACTTGGCTCTCCAGTATCTTCCAGGTGTATATTATTTGGCATCTCTCTCGTCTCCTTTTTAGTGAGTACATTTGGAGGGCTTTGAGACGATCCCAATAATTTAGGTACTTTATCGCGTCTATGTGTGCCGTATATGTTCTCTGTATTCCCCTTTAGTTTAGCAATCTCTCCTGCTCTGAAGGGGAAAGTGAGTACTGAGCAGTACTCAAGACGGGACAACACAAGTGACTTGAAGAGTACAACCATTGTGATGGGATCCCTGGATTTGAAAGTTTTGAGGTTGCCCAGCGGGTTTGTACTGAATGTGCCTGGTTATGCTGATGATACGACTGTCTTTGTGGCTACAGAGGGTTTGATTGTTGATGTACAGGAAGTGGTGCACAGTTTTATGTGGCCACTGGGGATGTAATCAATCTTGGGAAATGTATTATGGGGTTGGGCTTCCCGGGCGTCTAGGGAGAGGTCTTGGCTTCCCGTGGTATGGTTTGTTCGGATGCTGGGAATAACTTGGTTTAGCTCTTATGAGGAATCGATGCTTTGTAATTGGGTGGCAGTTTCTCGCTCGGTAGCGATGGTAATAGGGATGCTGTGTAAGAGGGTCTTGACCCTGTTTCAGAGAGGGATTATTGTGAACTGTAAGGTTCTGTCTAGGGACTGATATTTGGCATATTGTTTCCTGTTGGGCAGGGCCCGTGCGATTCAAATGGAGAAGGTGATCTTTAGGTATGTGTGGTGTAGTAGGCACCATCTGGTTCGACGCTCTTCCTTGTGTATGCGTCAGGCAGAAGGCAGGATTGGTCTTTACAATGGTATCTGAAATCGTTTGCCATTTTTTGAGTGACTTTTCGTAGGGGGCTCGTGTTGGGGAATGATCTTAACTCCTTGGCCCTGCACTTCTGTTCGATGTATGTTAGTTATCTCGTGAGGGTGTCGTGTTGTCAGAACGTGACCTTTATTATGCCTCCGGTTCACTCTTGTACCATTCTCATTCTTCGATCAAACTCCCGGTTGTTGGAAACCAACAACTGGGAGTTTGATGGTTTCCGGGGTTTGACTTTTGATTGTATGGAGGTGTATTGGGTTCTTTTAGGTCGTGTGGCTCACAGGGTGGAGGGGTGTAACCCGTTGTTTGATTGGGGGGCGGTTATGGTCACTAAGGGGAAGCCGTATCTGGCTCTTAACCCTTGTGTTGCTAAGGGCTATTTGGCCTTTGTCACCCACAGGCGCATAACAAAACAATAACAAATAAAAATTCTTCCTAACATGTTAATTTGTGTTCCCTGACCACGAGTAAAATAAAAAAATTAATTGTACTTATCAATGACGTAAATGAGCCGACAATTTGAGCGATGACGTCACACCCTGCAGCATGCTCGTTCATGCAAGGTGCGTCCGTGATGGAGGTGGTGCGCGCGGTCCTCAAGCACCCAGAGTTGCCACGAATTTATTTTCACTGCATTATTTACAGTGTCTTGGCGTATTTTATCACAATTTTTTTTTCACTAATTGTGTTGCATATAATGTTACTCGATGTTCAATGATAATATAACTTGCATACATTGAGTATACACATGCGCACACAAATGTTTTCAATTACGCCATATATAATATGTATTTATGTATTAACGTGTTCATTATTATATTTACACATATCCACTCACTATTTACAGGTTTTTGCACTATTATTGCACATTTAGAAGTCTTGAAGAGAGTGGTAGTCGTTGAAACAGCTGACAGCACACAATGGGACTGCACACGTTTCACACCATGTTTGCACCAGTTTACGTTTCTATTCCTTCTTTTTTGTTGTTCTACAAACTAAGCAATCACATTGGCCTATTGCACGCTTTCTAGGTGGTGGCAATGGTTTAGTCTGTGTGCTTGAAAGCCCTCCATGTAAGTGGGCCTGGGTGTAGCAGCATGGTGCAACACTGGGTTCATGATGGGTCTTTGTATGCCAGGAATATCTTTGCCAAACTTTGTAATTAACTGTATCCGAAGTGTAAAACCAAACGAACAGAAACTTGGTTTACGTCCAGCTTTCACTAGATACATATTGTAGCTGTTCAGCATGCTTATGTCAACAAGATGGAAAACGTTTTTTTCGTCCACTTCAATGTTTTCCTGACACACTCGACAGTGCCCCACCATAGTGTCAGATTTGTCAACCAAACGCATGTTGATATTATAGTCAAGAACATAAACTAGCTTATACTGCTAGTATATATACTATATACTAGCGACTACCACTTAAGGGGCCTCGTAGCCTGGTGGATAGCGCGCAGGACTCGTAATTCTGTGGCGCGGGTTCGATTCCCGCACGAGGCAGAAACAAATGAGCAAAGTTTCTTTCACCCTGAATGCCCTTCTTACCTAGCAGTAAATAGGTACCTGGGAGTTAGTCAGCTGTCACGGGCTGCTTCCTGGGGGTGGAGGCCTGGTCGAGGACCGGGCCGCGGGGACACTAAAGCCCCGAAATCATCTAAAGATAACCTCAAGATACTGGTTGTTGCGTTACTCGGTTCACCTTGCCACTGTTCACCATTATACCATCATGAACGGTTGTCAGCAAGTTCACTTCTCTCTTGTCCCTCCACCTAACTGACAGTATTTGATCACTTTTTCTTAGCTGGCAGTCACTAACTTCAATATTATTATCAAAAACTGGCATTTCCCATCTTCTTGGCTTTACTGTGCCAACCACTTCAGTTCTATTTTCAATCAAGAACCTAGCTAGCAAGGGACTTGTATAGTAGTTATCCGTGTATAAAATGTGTCCCTTGTTCATCCACAGTGCCATCAGTGACTTCATACTACCTGAGAAACCATGTTCGTCTTTACCGGGAATGTCAACATCGCTAGCAGAATACAGAATCATGTGTAACACGTATCCTGTTTCACAGTTACAAAGAACAATGAATTTCAATCCAAATATGTTGCGTTTGGAAGGAATATACTGCTTGAAGGCAATACACGCTTTGAAAGCACAAGGGATTTGTTAATCATCAGTTTCTGTGCTGGTACGTAGAAATCTCCGTACTTTCCAATCACGTCATTCATAATGTGCCTGGCTCTCCAAAAGTCTATCATCCTCTGTCCGGTCTTCATTACTTACAAAATGAAGACACCTGAGTATCTAAAACCTGCACACCGTGGACCAGGAGCTGAAGCCCGTCTACGCATAGCACGGGTGCTATGGGAATGTGAGGTAAAATCACATGAAGATGAAGGTCTTGGTTCCTCATGTGGTGCCATGCGGCAGCGATTGGCTGGGCGAGACACTGCTGACACGACTAAATCTCACTTGGTAACACCACTGGTACTAGTGATAGGCGTGGTAATATTATGTTCTCAATCCACTTCTCTAAAACCAGAAAAAGGAGTCACCTTCCTCTAACTCGTCGCCCAAAATATCCTCATACTTTAAATAAGTACATGAACTGTGTGGTCGTGGGTGAATTGGAGTAGACACTGGGCGAGGCAGCACTGGTGAGCATGTAGGCCTCACCATGGGAGCAGGCTGTTACTCAAATTCACTGTCTGTGTTACTATCATCGGTCAATTGTGTGTATTCCTTATCAATGTCAGAGTCATCAAAATCACTTTCCTCGCCGTCAAAAAATAATACACTAATTATTTGCTCAAAGGTAAGTGATTGCCAGCTGTGTGCCCAGGAGGCGTTTGGCTGTGTGCTTGCCAAGGTGACTGCTGGGTAACTGAGGCCTCCCACGAGTTAGTGGCGAGAGCAGGATTTTTTTACATGGCGGCTGTTTACTATAGCCTTTGTGCAGTGTATGCACCCCCCCCCCCCCCCTCCCCGTACCCCGCTGGCCATTGAAATCTGGCACGGTACTCCATCACATCATATGACGTGTTGCGCAATTTTGCATAAGTTATTCAATATATCATATGATGTGTTGCGCAGTTTAAGGGTTAAACAGCGTAGTTGCTGTTTCAGTTCCATCAAGAGACTCTCCTACCAATGCCGGTTTATTTATGTTGAGTATTGTGGGCGCGAACTGTTGCACCCATTGTGTGGAGAGTGAGTCCCAACTACATGCTCTTTACTTGTCTCATATTTGGTGGACTGGCTTTCGGGTACCATTGCTGACTACTGTGGTCATCATTTGCAGATAGATTTGTTGTGGTTTTTCTTCCTGTCGTTTCTCGTGGGAAATTGTAAAATTCGGAACACTTCAGGTGTTTTGATTATAGATTGCAAATTTTGTTTGTGGGTTGGTAGGTTGGAGGGGTACGATATGGCTTAACTCTTGGGGTTCCTGAAGAGTCAGCTGCACTACAATATGAGGTGGTTGCTGAGGTAGTTTCCGAGAGACCTGGATCGAAGTTTACAGCGGCTTTTGTTGCTTCGGCTCGCACGGTGTAGTTTTTTGTGTGCACCTGTGAATGCCGTTGTTCTGTATTGTTGCTTTAGTGTTTGGGTGGTGTTCAAGGGTTTATGGTTGTTTCTGTGGGTTACTTAGGTGCTTTGTATTGTTCCTTGGGTTGGGGCATTGACTACACTTGTGTATATAATATTACATTGTAGTTAGCTTACTAACTCTATAACTTGATTAATTAATGAAATTTATTATTTTATTTTAATTATTTCTACATTTATATGCAACAGGTAACTCTAGCAATTATTGGTTTTACCCCAAAAAAAGTGTGCAAGGGAAATAATCCAAATTATGTTTAGAAGTTTTTACATTCCACTTCTCTAATATTTAATTCAATCAATTATTTACATTACTATTATATCTGATTACATTAATTTTTTTTAAATTTTGCCCCCAGGGGCGAGTTTATTGGGCAGCGCCACTCATCTTGTGAGTGGACACACCGTCATAGCAGCATGTACAACACTCCCCAAAAGGAAGAAAATGGACTGGGTTGTTCATTCTGTCACTTGTACCCAGACACAGCTGGGACTTGGTTAACTGTCTCAAGTGAACAACTGAAACAAGAAGATTGACATCTGTCAACCCGTAAAAGCTTACGTTATCTTGTGGGTGCAAAATGGGGGAATCTTTTAAGAACAGTATCAATATTTGACAAATATTGTTTTCCTAACTCAATGTGGGGTTTATTATTCTACACATATTTCGAATGTCTCTCAGGTGTTCACATTCACATAGATAGTGGTCAAGGCGGTGTCCGTCACTCTCATCACAGATTCAGCAAGTTCGCTGATCAACTGTTGTTTCCATTCCGTATCTTTATGGATATTTGTATCAAAGACGGATTCTTGCTATTATTGATTCTCTCTCGTGTCCTCCTCCTCTTCGTCCAAAATAATTGGGGTTGCGAGCTGCAACCATGTTGTACCATCGTACAGATTCACTGGTTTGTGCTTTTATCCTCCTTTCCTCAAATACCTTGTCACGGTGATATTGCCTGACTATACCTATACCACTAATTTGTAATAGAGTTTTGGGTATGAAGTATTCAATAAGGTCTCCTTCAACAGCCAGCACATCTGCTCATTCATTCCCACATGGGAGGGGATCTATAGAAATCTGATGACTCTTCCCTGATTGGTAAGTACTCTCACACCTCTCTTGAATTCAGTGACTATTGCAAGATTTTCTGCCCGATTTTTACTTGGGCTTTTCAGTGCTACTTTTGAATCAGTGCAAATCACAGCACAATTAATGTTCCGTTCAAGAAACCTTAACGTCATACCAATGGCAGTTAGCTCTGCTTGTGTTGAAGAGGCATAGTTCTCAATACGCGCTTTTTCTTCATTTTTGTGTTGGAAAGCATTATCCTTAATTACCGTGTATGCTGCACCAGCCCTGCCATTGACAGGATTAGATGACCTGTCACTGCAGATTTGATCTAGTTTATCTCCGGCTTCTTTATAAATTTCCTCGAGATACTTGTGTCTCATTTCTAGTAGTATCATGTTGGATTTTTTCGTTGCCATTTCATTGATGATAATCCTGCATGAGTCATCCTCCCAGGGAGGTAACCTCTCTACAGGCATGAGCTGCCCGGGATTGCTCAAGCAGGAGAAGTTCTTTGAGATAGCAGACAGATACGATTACATGTTGGTTCCATTACATGTTGGAGAGCTTCCCCCAATTTTTGTATAGTCCTTCGAACCGGATAATCCAGTTTATCAAATTTAAATTACTGGTTCACGATCCATACATTTTATGGTACCTCGACACAAGATATCTCTTTAATGAAGAGTTTGGCCAGTAGTTAGGCTATCTACAATTAAATTAAATTAACATTTATGGCTGTCAATAGACTGCCACATCGCAGCCTAACTCAATAAACTCTAATAATAAATCAAGTAATTATCTCCATTACTTTTAAGCTAAAGCCTGATGTATAAAGTGGCAATAGTGGGCCAGAGTTAACTACCCACAATACTGTCACATACCTAATACAGAAGTGAAAATATTTAGGTCTCCTGGAGCAACAGCTCATAACTGTTATAGCAATCTCATATTTACAGAGGCTTTAGAGTGGCCGCAGCATCTAACAATTATTTATCTTGGCGGCAATGATATACATCCAACTCGACACCCAGCCAAAACAATTATCTTAGAAACATAATCAACTCCTTTAAAGAAAATAACTGTACAGTTGTCTTCACTTTAAAGTTGGGGAGTAAGTCCAGCATTTTACAAACGTGCAGCCAACTATATAAATTTTTGGCTAAGAAGAAGGGTGAGATTGGAGGCTACTTACACACAATTTACAGCTAGACCATTTTGTAAAAACCTTTCTCCAGACGGAGTTCACCTGTCACGAGAGTCTAGAACACATGTGACCAACAAATTAATCAATACAATAAATCATCACAGGAGATTGTGGCAAGAAAGTCAAAAGTAACTTGTATATAATTTGTATATACAACTATAACAGCATATTCCATATAACTATATACTCTATGTAAACAAAATTATAAAATCCAAAAACATAGCACTGCCCTGAATTTGCTCATTATCATTATTATAAATATTATATGCTAACCCATATAGGGTAGGATTTCTTAGATTGCAATTGTACTGAATAATGTACAACTCTAGCCTAACCCATTATTAGTAACCACCTAGTTAGGTTGGCTTATTATTAGGCTAGTGCTGTATCAAGCAGTACTACCTAATCAACTATTAATATTGTGCAGACCCTAATTAGGGTGGGACTCATTATTTACACAAATTGTTTGCCCATATCTTTAAAATATTTTAATATGTTTCTTCTTTAAGTGCTACGAAGAACCACTACCCATCCGATGGCGAACGAGAAGGACTAACCCTAGGAACCTCTTTTAGGGGTACAGAGTATCACTCAAATCTTGTATATAATTAATATTTAATTTGTATGCCAACCTCCATAGGAGATAGGATTTATATAGCAGTGTAGAAATTAAATACCAGGCCATCATCCCCACAATACCTGCTCCATATATATCAGCAGGTAACTTAGCTATAAATAATAGCCATATAAGCCCAATTAGGATCGAACCCATAGCCAATAAGGCTACTCCAGAAAAGACAGAAAGAAATTTGAGAGGCCTTAAAAGTCACCTGACAAGGCTATACAACAAATGTGACAGCTGGATTGAAATGCGTCCAGTTGATATCATGAAGCTAGGAATCTCCACAAAAGTGGCTAGCCAAAAATTTGAACAAGTAAAAAGAATGAACGAGTCTTATAGAAACGAGCTCTTCATCAGTTACGACCCAAATGAAAAAGACCTAATCGAATCTGACCGTGCCAACTATGAAGACAAAATTCAGGCCAGGTTAAATCACTATAATAAGATGCTTGCAATAGAGAATATTTATGCAGGGCAAGGAGGAGCTCATCAGAAAAAAATAAATGAGCTAAATCAATATGAGGATACTCCTGTAATTAAGTTAGATCCTTCCACTGGATCAATAATTGAGGTTAAAACTTCATTCTCCACAGCCTCATCCAATACAGCTTCACCCAATTACACATTAACAGAAACTGAAAAGTTTTCAGAAACTTTATCCACATATTCTATGGATTCCCAGAACTCAATACATGAGGCTACTGAACCAATATGCCTCCAAAGTGAACAGAAGGGAGCGAATGAAGCTGCAACAAAAGTTGAAGCTGAAGTTAAACAAGAAACTTTAACCCAAAATAGTGATAGTCCTAATCACTCAAACCAGCCACCAGCCCCCTAGAGGTAATGCTGACAATAGTAGCAAAAATCAAGTAATTCAGCTCTCTAGGAAAAGTGCTGAGAAAGAGATGGCTATCATAAATCTCGTGTACCAGTTACTGGACTTAATCCAGCCAGATCAATCAGTTGACTCCTTGCAAGCCTTTTACCCAAAAACTCGAGTCACTGCTAAAATCATTCAGCAGTGAAGTGGATCAACCCACTGCTGAGTTGATGACTAAAGTTGTCATCCAAAGAAATTTATCTAGGGAGGTACTAGACGAGTTATATTCATACCAAAATAACACAGTCCTGACAATGCAGGACATCATTGAAGGTTTGCGTTCAGTCGTAAAGAAAAGACAAGCAAACCAAGCACTGAAAGCCTATACTAAACCTTTAGAAACAGTGCCCACATCAAATTCTTTAACTGAACCCCTCTAAAGTGACGCAGTCATTAGGTAATATGGGTACTAGTAATCACTCTAACGCTAACAGGTCAAACACCGATTTATTACTGAGACCTAAGAGTACAAGAAGTACTCCCAAGAAACAACAACCAAACACTTCCACACCAAAGAGCATTAATGCTTCACTGTGGCCCTTCCAGAGCATTAATGCTTCACTGTGGCCCTTCCAGAGCATTAATGCTTCATTGTGGCCCTTCCAGAGCATTAATGCTTCACAGTGGCCCTTCCAGAGCATTAATGCTTCACAGTGGCCCTTCCAGAGCATTAATGCTTCACTGTGGCCCTTCCAGAGCATTAATGCTTCATTGTGGCCCTTCCAGAGCATTAATGCTTCACTGTGGCCCTTCCAGAGCATTAATGCTTCACTGTGGCCCTTCCAGAGCATTAATGCTTCATTGTGGCCCTTCCAGAGCATTAATGCTTCACAGTGGCCCTTCCAGAGCATTAATGCTTCATTGTGGCCCTTCCAGAGCATTAATGCTTCACTGTGGCCCTTCCAGAGCATTAATGCTTCACTGTGGCCCTTCCAGAGTATTAATGCTTCACTGTGGCCCTTCCAGAGCATTAATGCTTCACTGTGGCCCTTCCAGAGCATTAATGCTTCACAGTGGACCTTCCAGAGCATTAATGCTTCCTCACTGTAGACCTTCCAGAGCATTAATGCTTCACAGTGGACCTTCCAGAGCATTAATGCTTCACAGTGTCCCTTCCAGAGCATTAATGCTTCACAGTGGCCCTTCCAGAGCATTAATGCTTCCTCACTGTAGACCTTCCAGAGCATTAATGCTTCACAGTGGACCTTCCAGAGCATTAATGCTTCACAGTGGCCCTTCCAGAGCATTAATGCTTCCTCACTGTAGACCTTCCAGAGCATTAATGCTTCACAGTGGACCTTCCAGAGCATTAATGCTTCACAGTGGACCTTCCAGAGCATTAATGCTTCACAGTGGCCCTTCCAGAGCATTAATGCTTCCTCACTGTGGACCTTTCAGAGCATTAATGCTTCCCTGTGGACTTTCCATAGCATTAATGCTTCACTGTAAACCTTCCAGAGCATTAATGCTTCACTGTGGACCTTCCTGAGCATTAATGCTTCACTGTGGAACTTCCAGAGCATTAATGCTTCCTCACTGTAGACCTTCCAGAGCATTAATGCTTCCTCACTGTGGACTTTCCAGAGCATTAATGAGTCACTGTTCACCTTCCAGAGCATTAATGCTTCACTGTGGAACTTCCAGAGCATTAATGCTTCCTCACTGTGGACCTTCCAGAACATTGGCGCTTCACTGTTGACCTTCCAGAGCATTAATGCTTCACTGTGGACCTTCCAGAACATTGGTGCTTCAGTGTGGACCTTCCAGAACATTGGTGCTTCACTGTGGACCTTCCAGAACATTGGTGCTTCACAGTGGACTTTCCAGAACATTGGTACTTCACTGTGGACCTTCCAGAACATTGGTGCTTCACTGTGGACCTTCCAGAACATTGGTGCTTCACTGTGGACCTTCCAGAACATTGGTGCTTCACTGTGGACCTTCCAGAACATTGGTGCTTCACTGTGGACCTTCCAGAACACTGGTGCTTCACTGCGGACCTTCCAGAGCACTGGTGCTTCACTGTGGACCTTCCAGAGCACTGGTGCTTCACTGTGGACCTTCCAGAACACTGGTGCTTCACTGTGGACCTTCCAGAAGACTGGTGCTTCACTGTGGACCTTCCAGAGCACTGGTGCTTCACTGTGGACCTTCCAGAACACTGGTGCTCCACTGCGGACCTTCCAGAACACTGGTGCTTCACTGTGGACCTTCCAGATCACTGGTGCTTCACTGTGGACCTTCCAGAACACTGGTGCTTCACTGTGGACCTTCCAGAACACTGGTGCTTCACTGTGGACCTTCCAGAAGACTGGTGCTTCACTGTGGACCTTCCAGAAGACTGGTGCTTCACTGTGGACCTTCCAGAACACTGGTGCTCCACTGTGGACCTTCCAGAAGACTGGTGCTTCACTGTGGACCTTCCAGAACACTGGTGCTTCACTGTGGACCTTCCAGAACACTGGTGCTTCACTGTGGACCTTCCAGAACACTGGTGCTTCACTGTGGACCTTCCAGAAGACTGGTGCTTCACTGTGGACCTTCCAGAACACTGGTGCTCCACTGTGGACCTTCCAGAACACTTGTGCTTCAGGAGTGACGTTCAGACGGTTCTGGAGATGCCTTCAGTGTATCGCGTAACACTTGGGTTACGTGAGCAGGAAATAAGGCTATAATGAGCTGCGTATTGATCCAGGGAGGCGGAGCTGCCTCTGGGAGGTGTTGAGACACGCACCGTAGAGGCAGTAGCGCTTGTTATACTGACAGGTGGTGTGGGAGGCAGCAGTGATTGTTATACTGACAGGTGGTGTGGGAGGCAGCAGCGCTTGTTATACTGACAGGTGGTGTGGGAGGCAGCAGTGATTGTTATACTGACAGGTGGTGTGGGAGGCAGCAGCGCTTGTTATACTGACAGGTGGTGTGGGAGGCAGCAGTGATTGTTATACTGACAGGTGGTGTGGGAGGCAGCAGTGTTTGTTATGCTGACAGGTGGTGTGGGAGGCAGCAGCACTTGTTTTACTGACAGGTGGTGTGGGAGGCAGCAGCACTTGTTTTACTGACAGGTGGTGTGGGAGGCAGCAGCACTTGTTTTACTGACAGGTGGTGTGGGAGGCAGCAGCACTTGTTTTACTGACAGGTGGTGTGGGAGGCAGCAGCACTTGTTTTACTGACAGGTGGTGTGGGAGGCAGCAGCACTTGTTTTACTGACAGGTGGTGTGGGAGGCAGCAGCACTTGTTTTACTGACAGGTGGTGTGGGAGGCAGCAGCACTTGTTATACTGACAGGTGGTGTGGGAGGCAGCAGCGATTGTTATACTGACAGGTGGTGTGGGAGGCAGCAGCGATTGTTATACTGACAGGTGGTGTGGGAGGCAGCAGCGATTGTTATACTGACAGGTGGTGTGGGAGGCAGCAGTGTTTGTTATGCTGACAGGTGGTGTGGGAGGCAGCAGTGTTTGTTATGCTGACAGGTGGTGTGGGAGGCAGCAGCACTTGTTTTACTGACAGGTGGTGTGGGAGGCAGCAGTGTTTGTTATGCTGACAGTTGGTGTGGGAGGCAGCAGTGTTTGTTATGCTGACAGGTGGTGTGGGAGGCAGCAGTGATTGTTATACTGACAGGTGGTGTGGGAGGCAGCAGTGATTGTTATACTGACAGGTGGTGTGGGAGGCAGCAGTGTTTGTTATGCTGACAGGTGGTGTGGGAGGCAGCAGTGTTTGTTATGCTGACAGGTGGTGTGGGAGGCAGCAGTGATTGTTATACTGACAGGTGGTGTGGGAGGCAGCAGTGATTGTTATACTGACAGGTGGTGTGGGAGGCAGCAGTGATTGTTATACTGACAGGTGGTGTGGGAGGCAGCAGTGATTGTTATACTGACAGGTGGTGTGGGAGGCAGCAGTGATTGTTATACTGACAGGTGGTGTGCAAGGCAGTAGTGATTGTTATACTGACAAGTGGTGTGCGAGGCAGCAGAGCTTGTTATACTGACAGGTGGTGTGAGAGGTATCAGAGACCAAACTGTCAATGACACTGATCATTTTATCACTGACAGCTTCCAGGACATTAATAGCACCATTCGGGAATTCAGTGACATCAGCCAGGTCAATATTGACAACACCCTGGTCATCGTTAACGTCTCAACATTGAAGACGACCGTAGCAGGAGGAAACATGGAAGGCTCTACCATCCAACAACACAAAATATTGAGAGTGAACATTTTCTAGGTAAAAACAACGTCTTTTACATATTAGTGAGCCTGTGTGCCTCATCCTCCTTACACCTAAACTTTAGCCCCAAACAAACCTCATATTCACCACACATAAATAAGTCTTTTTTATACTACACTGTGTAGTATGGTTTCTATTAGTTTATAAGATATTATGAGAATAACGCCATTATATAGCAAGATTGTCTACAAAAACAGTTTTCTCCACAATACTCAGTTGGAGACACTTTATACACATGTAATACCACACCTAATCATGGCCACACAGACACACACTCCCTTGGCAGTATATCGACACTCAGACTCACACGCATCCACGAGCACAGAACTACTCATGCCAAGCCTCATCCTGCTCACAGTGAGGCTCACACAAGCTTATCTCATGCTCAGAGACACAACCACATCACACAGTGTCCCACTCGTCTTTGATCTAGCGACAACAAAGCCGTCATACGCTCCACCGTTCACTCCATAAACCTCAAAGTGACAGCATTACAGGTTCTACCTAACCTACAACTTCCACTTCATAGGAACTCATAGTTTTTATCAGTCAAACTTTTGCACATGAAAGCCAACGAATGGGGCTTATACACTCGTTCCAAATAGAATACATATATATATATACATATATATATATATATATATATATATATATATATATATATATATATATATATATATATATATATATATATATATATATATATATATAGGGGGACGTACAGGGGGTAGAGGTTGGGATGGCTCTCTGGATGGCCACACTAAGGCGCTGAAAAAGAAAACTGGCAGCTCTAGGGTCTCTAGTTGTTTCGATTAGCTTAGACCCCAACTCCTTCAAAAAACCATTGAAGAGCCATTGAAGAGCCATTGAGCGCTGAAAAAGAGCGCTGAAAAAGAAAACTGGCAGCTCTAGGGTCTCTAGTTGTTTCGATTAGCTTAGACCCCAACTCCTTCAAAAAGCCATTGAAGAGCCATTGAAGAGCCATTGAGAGCCATCCCAACCTCTACCCGTTTGTAAACTCATGCTACAGCAAGAATCTAACTCTGCTTTTTGGGGAACATGAAATTGAATCACAAGAAGGTGTCCAACAAGGTGACCCCCTTGCTCCTTTTCTGTTCTGCCTAGTTATCAAGGAAGTCACCGATAACCTGTCCAGTGAGCTCAACATTTGGTTTTTGGACGATGGTACTCTAGCCGGCTCCCCAGCCTCACTCTTGGACGACATAAGAATAATCCAGGAGCAAGGAGCAAGCCTAGGCCTCACCCTGAACCCTTCCAAGTGCGAAATAACCTCCACCAACCAGCACATAATAGAGCAAATAAAGGTTGTTTTGCCTGACATTCATACAACCAACCCTGAGGACAGCACACTCCTAGGTGCTCCTCTTGGAAGGAATGCCATCGACGGGGTCCTCGGTAAGAAGATCACTGACCTGAAGAGGATGAACGAGAGGATTGAAGACATCGATGCTCATGATGCACTTTACCTCATCACCAGATGCTTGTCCCTCCCCAGGCTGACCTACTTTCTAAGATGTTCGCCATCTTTCAACAATATTAAATTAGAAGAGTATGACAGCTTGCTGAAATCAACACTAGAAAAAGCCCTCAATCTTTCCCTCAGTGACTCACAGTGGAAACAGGCCTCCCTTCCTGTCAGACTCGGGGGCCTTGGCGTGCGCACAGCAACACAAATTGCTGTACCAGCGTTCCTGTCCTCTTCAGTGGGGTCTGACAACTTGGTGAAGGAAATCCTACCTGAGCACCTAGTTCAACAGGCAGGGGTGCATGATCCCAGCTTCACAGACTGCACAACCAAATGGGTCTCTCTCGCAGGACCAGCACCCCAACCACCGCCTTCTGAAGCCCATAAGCAATCCAGCTGGGATCGCCCCATTGCCGACCAAGAAGCTGCAACTTTGCTAGAAGCTGCGACAACACCACATGACACTGCCCGACTTAGAGCTGTAGCAGCTCCCCATGCAGGTGATTTCCTATTAGCAACCCCAATGTCAGCAACCGGCACCCGTCTCACACCGCAGGCCCTCCGAATTGCCGTGGCTCTCCGCCTAGCTGCCCCAATCCACACCGAATACAGGTGTATTTGCGGCGAGGCAGAGGCCGACAGATATGGACGGCATGGCCTTCTTTGCCAAAGGACGGGAGGATGGCATGCAAGACACGGCGAGGTTAATGACATTATTAAGAGAAGCCTTACCACAGCCGGTTGTCCAGCAGAGAGAGAGCCCCGTTACCTAATGTCCCGCAACTCTGATGAGCCTGTCGGTCGCCCAGACGGAATTACGGTGAACCCCCTGGAAGATTGGTAGACAGTTGGTGTGGGACTACACTTGCGTTTCAACTTTAGCCAATACCTATGTTGACTTCAGTGCTACACAAGCAGGAGGAGCTGCCAATCACCGGGAAGCGGCCAAGTCACGTAAATACAGAGACCTTGAGCACCACTACAATTTTGTCCCCATTGCCTCAGAGACACTTGGTGCCTGGGGTAAAAGTGCTGCTAGCGTTTTGAAGGAGTTGTGGTCTAAGCTAATCGAAACAACTAGAGACCCTAGAGCTGCCAGTTTTCTTTTTCAGCGCCTTAGTGTGGCCATCCAGAGAGGAAATGCTCACTGCATCCACGGTTCCTGCCCGCCATCTGAGGAGCTGGAGGAGCTTTTCAACTTGTGACAAGCAGCCTTGTACCCTGCATGTAATCAATATTGTAACTTTTTTTGTGTAATGACATTTTCAAATAAAGTTAGATAAATATACACACTTAACAAAAGAATAGGGGTGGTAGGAGAAGAAAATATCAAAGTGTTCAGTGAGGATCAACAAGGTCTTCTCTGAGTACTCTTTATTTTCTTCTCCGAGGCTATGGGTCCCTACACTTGCACCAGAGGTGGTACCCCTTCTAGGTATATATATATATATATATATATATATATATATATATATATATATATATATATATATATATATATATATATATATATTTTTTTTTTTTTTTTTTAGATATATACAAGAGTTGTTACATTCCTGTACAGCCACTAGTACGCGTAGCATTTCGGGCAGGTCCCTGGAATACGATCCCCTGCCGCGAAGAATCGTTTTTTCATCCAAGTACACATTTTACTGTTGTGTTAAACAGAGGCTACAGTTAAGGAATTGCGCCCAGTAAATCCTCCCCGGCCAGGATACGAACCCATGACATAGCGCTCGCGGAACGCCAGGCGAGTGTCTTACCTCTACACCACGGAGACTACTACACCACGGAGACTGTACTTGCACAAAATACTTGCACAAAAGCCTCTTACAATATAATGCAACTCAAGCACACTACAGCATGCTACAATATATAACATACAATAATCTAATATCATCCAACTGGATACTATACTAATTATAGAACAAGACAATAAAGTATATAAGCATCAAGAGTAATGTTAGAATCCTAGTGAGATTCGTAACAGACACCTAGGGAAGAACCCATGGCGACCCCATCTACTTCTACTTGCTTATACATGTGCCCATCCGGGCTCAAGAAGGGTGCCTCTTTAGTACAAGCTTGGAGTAGTTTCCTTAGAATGTTTTCTGGTATGTCAAGAGGAGTACAGGCCGGATCATGATACACTCTGTCCGCTATCATCCCGATTGTTTCATCCACACGTACGTTGGTAAACAGTGATTCTACGTCCAACGAGGCTCTTATCCCTGTGGCCCATGTTCCCCGTAGTAAGTCAACAAATTCCTTTGGAGACTTCAGGCTGAAGGCGCAAGGGACATAAGGAGTCAGCAAACCGTTGAGTCGTTTCGCCAGTCTGTACGTGGGTGTGGGTATCTGGCTGATGATTGGCCGGAGTGGGTTTCCAGGATTATGTCACGACACATCATCCTCACTCTCACTGGCACTGTCGGCACCTCGCAGTCCAGCACAGCTTCCCCTCGCCTCACTGCCAGTAGATTTGGCCCGGCCGTAGATTCTCGCTTGATGTATAATACGTGGTCCTCTGGGCGTCCCAAACGTCACCAGCCAACGTTCCCTCTGCTGCAGACTCTTGATAGAGGTCTTGGCTCTCTAATCTGGCCCGTCCTTGCTTCTGGGCACTCCACGGAACTTGGATGGCCTCTCAGACTGTCTGCAGAATCGAAGCGAAGCTTAAATCTACTGGTAAGGGCTCTCTAGATCCGGAGCTCATTCGAGCGTATCCTCACTCTAAGGCGGCTCGTGACCTACTCTCGCGCCGCTGGCGCCAGCCGCCCTGAGAGCCCACCGCCTCGTGACGTCACACCGCCCGAGGGCTCTCGTCATTGGTCACTTCCGGCAAGTGACTTCACCTTGCCAATCAGGTGCTGGGCGTGTAACGACGTCTTGGCAGGAAACAGGATGGCTTTTGGGGCACCGTCTTGTGCCCCAAAAGGCGTAAGCCTCTTGCATTATCAAACTTAGCTGGCCATTTTACAGCCAGCTTAATCACGCTCCACGCTTTCCCACACATGAAAATGTTCCTTAAACATCAGAGAATACTCAGGCTACGGAAATATGACTCTGCTAAGCTAGGAAGGAAGAAATATAGGGGTGGGACACCGTCACAATATATAAATATATATATATATATATATATATATATATATATATATATATATGTTGTACCTAGTAGCCAGAACGTCGTACTCGGCCTACTATGCAAGGCCCGATTTGCCTAATAAGCTAAGTTTTCCTGAATTAATATATTTTCTCTATTTTTTTCTTATGAAATGATAAAGCTACCCATTTTATTACGTATGAGGTCAATTTTTTTTATTGGAGTTAAAATTAACGTAGATATATGACCGAACCTAACCAACCCTACCTAACCTAACCTAACCTATCTTTATAGATTTGGTTAGGTTAGGAGCCGGAAAAGTTAGGTTAGGTTAGGTTAGGTAGTCAATAAAACATTAATTCATGAAAACTTGGCTTATTAGGCAAATCGGGCCTTGCATAGTAGGCTGATAAGTGCGTTCTGGCTACTAGGTACGACATATATATATATATATATATATATATATATATATATATATATATATATATTCAAACCTAGAAGGGGTACCACCTCTGGTGCAAGTGTTGGGACCCATAGCCTCGGAGAAGAAAATAAAGAGTACTCAGAGAAGACCTTGTGGAACCTCACTGAACACTTTGATATTTTCTTCTCCTACCACCCCCTATTTTTTTGGTATGTGTGTATATATATCTAACTTATTTGAAAATGTCATTACACAAAAAGGGTTACAACATTGGTTACATGTATGGTACAAGGCTGCTTGTCACAAGTTGTATAGCTCCTCCAGCTCCTCAGATGGCGGGCAGGAACCATGGATGCAGTGAGCATTTCCGCTGTGGATCGCCACACTAAGGCGCTGAAAGAGAAAACTTACAGCTCTAGGGTCTCTAGTTGTTTCAGTTAGCTTGAACCCCAACTCCCTTAAAAAGCTAGCAGCACTTTTAAACCAGGCACCAAGTGTCTCTGAGGCAATGGGGACAAAATTGTAGTGGTATTCAAGGTCTCTGTATTTATGTGACTTGGCAGCTTCCCGGTGCTTGGCAGCACCTCCTGCTTATGTAGCACTGAAATCAACATAGGTGTTGGCCAAAGTTGAAACGCAAGTGTAGTCCCACACCAACTGTCTACCTTTCTTCCAGGGGTTCACCACGATTCCCTCTGGGCGACCGACAGGCTCATCAGAGTTGCGGGACATTAGGTAACGGGGCTCTCTCTCTGCTGGACCACCGGCTGTGGTAAGGCTTCTCTTAAGATCTTTCTCTCTGTCCGTTTCATGAAGGATTTCATCTCCCATTCGGTATCCAGTGTCTGGCCTACTATTTCCTCCACCTAGTTTCATCACCTTACAGTTACTTGGGTTGAAATTTAGTTGCCATTTGTTGAGTCGTTCCTTCAGTTTGTCCAGGTCATCTTGTAGCCTCATACTATTTTCCCTGTCTTAATCCTCCTCATAATTTTTTAATCATCGGCAAACATTGAGAGAAACGAGTCTATTCCCTCTGGGAGATCATTTATATATAACAGAAACAGAATAGGTCCAAGGACTGATCCCTGTGGGGCTCCACTGGTGACGTCTCGCCACTCCGAGACTTCACCCCTCACAGTGACTCACTATCTTCTGTTGCTTAGGTACTCCCTTATACACTGGGGTACCTTCCCATTTACTCCAACTTGCATCCCCAGCTTGTGCACTAGTCTCTTTCGGAATATTAGGTCAAAAGCTTTCTGACAATCCAATAATATGCAGTCTGCCCACCCCTCTCATTCTTGCCTGGTTTTTGTTGCCTGGTTATAGGATTCAATTAATCCTGTGATGCAAGAATGGCCATTCCTGAACCCATGTTGATGATGTTACCAAGTTCTCTCGATCCAGATGTTTCGCTTGCTTACTTCTGTCCCGAGAGTCATTACTGTGGCACAGAAGAGGCAGAAATGTTGAGAGGCGGGACCAAAGAGCCAAAGTTCAATCCCCGCAAGCACAACTAGGTGAGTACAGAGGCAGTACTGTGGAACAGAAGCAGTACTGTGGCACAGAGGCAGTACTGGGACACAGAGGCAGTACTGTGGCACAGAAGCAGTACTGTGGCACAGAGGCAGTACAGTGGCACAGAGACAGTACTGTGGCACAGAAGCAGTACTGTGGCACAGAGGCAGTACTGGGACACAGAGGCAGTACTGTGGCACAGAAGCAGTACTGTGGCACAGAGGCAGTACTGTGGCACAGAGGCAGTACTGTGGCACAGAGGCAGTACAGTGGCACAGAGGCAGTACAGTGGCACAGAGACAGTACTGGGACACAGAGGCAGTACTGTGGCACAGAGGCAGTACTGTGGCACAGAAGCAGTACTGTGGCACAGAGGCAGTACTGTGGCACAGAGGCAGTACTGTGGCACAGAGGCAGTACTGTGGCACAGAGGCAGTACAGTGGCACAGAGACAGTACTGGGACACAGAGGCAGTACTGTGGCACAGAAGCAGTACTGTGGCACAGAGGCAGTACTGTGGCACAGAGGCAGTACTGTGGCACAGAGGCAGTACAGTGGCACAGAGACAGTACTGTGGCACAGAAGCAGTACTGGGACACAGAGGCAGTACTGTGGCACAGAGGCAGTACTGTGGCACAGAGGCAGTACAGTGGCACAGAGACAGTACTGTGGCACAGAAGCAGTACTGTGGCACAGAGGCAGTACTGGGACACAGAGGCAGTACTGTGGCACAGAGGCAGTACTGTGGCACAGAGGCAGTACTGGGACACAGAGGCAGTACTGTGGCACAGAAGCAGTACTGTGGCACAGAGGCAGTACTGGGACACAGAGGCAGTACTGTGGCACAGAAGCAGTACTGTGGCACAGAGGCAGTACTGTGGCACAGAGGCAGTACAGTGGCACAGAGACAGTACTGTGGCACAGAAGCAGTACTGTGGCACAGAGGCAGTACTGGGACACAGAAGCAGTACTGTGGCACAGAGGCAGTACAGTGGCACAGAGACAGTACTGTGGCACAGAAGCAGTACTGTGGCACAGAGGCAGTACTGTGGCACAGAGGCAGTACTGTGGCACAGAGGCAGTAGTGTGGCACAGAGGCAGTACTGTGGCACAGAGGCAGTACTGTGGTACAGAGGCAGTACTGTGGTACAGAGGCAGTACTGTGGCACAGAGACAGTACTGTGGCACAGAGACAGTACTGTGGCACAGAGGCAGTACTGTGGCACAGAGGCAGTACTGTGGCACAGAGGCATTACTGTGGCACAGAGGCATTACTGTGGCACAGAGGCAGTACTGTGGCACAGAGGCATTACTGTGGCACAGAGGCATTACTGTGGCACAGAGGCAGTACTGTGGCACAGAGGCAGTACTGACAGTTCCCACTTTGAGTACACAAGTGGCGAGACAGCTACCAACAAACTCTCATCCACTACTACATTCTCATTGTAAGAAAAAAGTATGCCATACCCAGTCTCCCCGAGTGTGTTACAAACACACATTAAGTACACAGATGTTGCACAAGTGTGCTACAGACATGCATCCATAACAAGACGTTATTTCTTCTCTCTTATTCTCTTATTCTCTCTTATTCTCTCTTATTCTCTCTTATTCTCTCTTATTCTCTCTTATTCTCTCTTATTCTCTCTTATTCTCTCTTATTCTCTCTCTCTCTTTATCTCTCTCTCTCTTTCTCTCTCTTTCTCTCTCTTTATCTCTCTTTATCTCTCTTTATCTCTCTTTCTCTCTCTCCCCCCCCCCCCCCGACTGTGTTTAGCACTGAGAAACTTGGTACTTTAACAACTTCCCTTCGAGCCATCGACCTCACAGGTCCAGGTTCTCATTTCTTACGAGAATGTTTTAAGGCGCCTATCGAGCGGGGCGTCGTAACCTTCACACCGCCAGCCTCCATCCCATCCCATGCTTTTTTAAGCAGAAACTTGCAGTCTTACTCTGCCTGCTTTGACCATTACGCGTTCCTGTCGTGGTCTTTGTGTTGCGTCCCCCCCGGCGCCCCCTCAACACCGCCGGAAACATACCGCACAGTTTTACGAGGAAGAAGAACTTAAAGGAAACATTTGGTTGTGTTGGGCGGTCATGGCGGCCTCGGTCCACATTGTAAACACCGAGAGCTGTCTTTTACTGGTGACGCTGTGTTTATGGCGCTCAGGTAACATGCCTGTCTCGCTTCCTCACCATGAAATATTAAATATAAACTATAATTAATTCATTTTTTTAGCTCATATACACGGTTTGAGAACACAGTGTGTTCGCTTTATAGCAGTGGTTCTTGTGGCATATATATGTTTTATTAGTAAGGTTTTAAGTTTTGCTGTTCGGTTGTCCACATGAATCAGTAATAACGAGTGTTTTCATGTTTATCCATTCTGACTATTATGCTAGGATGAACTACCAGCAGAGGTGCGGGATAACACGAGGAACACACTCAGCGACAATCCTCACTCCACGACTCAAAGCACAAGCAAAACAACTTTAAAATCTGGACGGCGTAACAATAAGAAAAGCCGTAAAAAAAGTGTTGATACCAACCGAAGAATATATGAATAAAATCTGCAACTTCCTCAAAGACGACACTAAGCCTCGACAGAGTATACAGAGACGTATATTTGGCATACAGAGTATACTAAATTAGACATATCCGAACCCCACCTGAAGAGCCTTCTCGAGGCAAGTACAAAGGAAGCTCCTTTCATCAGTCTGCAAGGGAACATGTATCTACAGATAGACGACTAGCAATGGGCTTCCCCTTAGGAGTGTTATTCGCTACATTTCTGGGGGAACCCGCGAAGATAGTCTTCAGTAGTAAGCAAAAACTAATTGTATACTGCCGATAATAGATGACATATTCGTCATAGTAAATGACCCAGATGAACTAATTGATCTAAAAAGCCATCTAGAGAGAGTCAGTACTCCGTTTTTGTTACGGCCCTCTCGGGACGCAACGGGGTTCTTACTCTGATGTAGTTAGAGGAAGATATATATATCCGGCCCCAAGCCAGTAGAGGCTATCAAGGGATGCGATCCGTGACGCAAGTAACTTAAAGGGAGTAGGGAAAGAAAGGTAAGAACTTAATATAATATAATATTCACCTTCACCGTTTAAATATATATAATAAAAGAGTACACAAGGGGGAGGGGTATTAACACTTTACAAGGGGATCAACACTGTAGTCTTCTGCTGGAGACTATGGATCCTCGAAGCTAGGTGCTGAGTCCGCGGTGCTTTCTTCGTGGCCTCAAGACGTGTCCTCTGAGAACGCCGAGTCTACCCTGGCCACAGGTCAGCCACAACACAGGTCCACTGGGGGCACCGTCGTGGAGGCCGTCAACCACACGTCCAGCAGGTCTGCCGGCAGGTACTGAGCCACCAAGGCTGGTACGGCCACTCCACGAACGATAAAAGGGGTACGCCCTAGTCAGGAGTCTCGTGTGATATCACCAATCACCCTCCTGTCCTCAATACCCCAGTGGATTATCGTCTCCAACCGTCGGTCCCGGGTAAATCCTTCCACTGCCACTCCACTGGCAGGCTTAACACACCACAGTGTTCTTCCGGGGGGACGACGTCACGACAGCTGCAGCAAACTTCACTGTATGGAGACTGGCTGCCTCGGGTAGACTGACTACACCTTCAACACAGTGGTCCCAGGTCGGCTCTGTAAGCAGACACGTCATTAATAACCGGGACACTAATACACCACACTCACAGGCTCAGATACAAACGCCCGACATATCCACTCCATAGATGGCGCTGTCTTCGGAGCACCACCTCACCAGAGGTCAGGAGCGGCGGTGTTGAGCGCTGAACCAGACTGGAAACTGGTCCTCGAGGCCAGTACACGCTGTCCTCACTAGGTGTCGTCGTTCGTTTGGCGGGGGTTTCGGGAGCTGACCCACAGATGGCGTGTTTGTCACTGCTCCAGGCACGGACGTTGGATCCGGGTTCGTAACAGTTTTACACATGAAAATAGTGAAAATAAATGTCTACCATTCCAGGATGTACTAATAACAAAAACAAGAGCCTCTCTAAGCACCAGTGTATGTATTAAGCCTACAAACATAGGATTATGCCTAAACTGTGGGAGTGAGTGCCCCCGAAGATACAAAGCCAGTGTTCTCAACGCTTATATTCGTCGAGCGCTTACCCACTGCTCTGAATAAAGCAACGTGAGTAGGGAGTTTGAAAGAATAACTCAGGTGTTGGAGAACAATGTATATAAGAACACAGAAATAAACACTGCTGTAAGAAGACACCTGGACCGATGGTACAATCCTGAACCAAGAATAGAAACCACAACACCTTTACCATAATTATATTACAAAACCACCATAAACAATGAATACAAGAAAGCACAACGAAAGAACAATTAAGAATATTAATAATAAGAATAATGAGGAAAGAATAATGAAAGAATAACCCATAAAGGAGTAAATAGCACAACCACTAACCAAAACCCAGACATCATCATAAACTATTAAACAAAGAAGGCCAATGACCTCTTTGAGAACAGTCCGAAGCCAACGAGAACCCTTCGCAGCACCCGAATATGGTATACATGTACACCTTCCCCCCCCCCCTCTATGAGGGATGGAACTCTCAATCTAAGTAGACATGATGTAGTGTGGTGATACAGTGATACAGCTGACTGCTGTATCACTGTATCACCACACTACAGAGCTGTGTGCTGTACCACTGTATCACCCCACTACAGAGCTGTGTCCTGTACCACTGTATCACCCCACTACAGAGCTGTGCGCTGTACCACTGTATCACCCCACTACAGAGCTGTGTCCTGTACCACTGTATCACCCCACTACAGAGCTGTGCGCTGTACCACTGTATCACCCCACAACAGAGCTGTGTGCTGTACCACTGTATCACCCCACTACAGAGCTGAGTGCTGTACCACTGTATCACCCCACTACAGAGCTGTGTGCTGTACCACTGTATCACCACACTACAGAGCTGTGTCCTGTACCACTGTATCACCCCACAACAGAGCTGTGTCCTGTACCACTGTATCACCCCACTACAGAGCTGTGCGCTGTACCACTGTATCACCCCACAACAGAGCTGTGTGCTGTACCACTGTATCACCCCACTACAGAGCTGACTGCTGTATCACTGTATCACCACACTACAGAGCTGTGTGCTGTACCACTGTATCACCCCACTACAGAGCTGAGTGCTGTACCACTGTATTACCCCACTACAGAGCTGTGTGCTGTACCACTGTATCACCCCACTACAGAGCTGAGTGCTGTACCACTGTATCACCCCACTACAGAGCTGAGTGCTGTACTACTGAATTACCCCACTACAGAGCTGTGTGCTGTACCACTGTATCACCCCACTACAGAGCTGAGTGCTGTACCACTGTATCACCCCACTACAGAGCTGAGTGCTGTACCACTGTATTACCCCACTACAGAGCTTTGTGCTGTACCACTGTATCACCCCACTACAGAGCTGAGTGCTGTACCACTGTATCACCCCACTACAGAGCTGAGTGCTGTACCACTGTATTACCCCACTACAGAGCTTTGTGCTGTACCACTGTATCACCCCACTACAGAGCTGAGTGCTGTACCACTGTATCACCCCACTACAGAGCTGAGTGCTGTACCACTGTATTACCCCACTACAGAGCTTTGTGCTGTACCACTGTATCACCACACTACAGAGCTTTGTGCTGTACCACTGTATCACACTACTACAGAACTGAGTGCTGTACCACTGTATCACCACACTACAGAGCTGTGAGCTGTACCACTGTACCACCATACTACAGAGCTGTGTGCTGTACCACTGTTTCACCCTACTACAGAGTTGAGTACTGTACCACTGTACCACCAAGCTTCAAAGCTACATGCTGTACCAATGTACCACGACAATACAAAAGCATGGGGAAGTTCAAATTGGTTTAAACTCATTCAACCCAATTTGTAGCGAGGTGGTACAGTGGTAGAACACTTGTAAGAGAAAAAAGACCCACCCTACACATACAGAGTATCAACTTGGACACCTTGCTTACGCTCAGACCCAGATCTTACCAGCAGCACTCGATAATAACGACATCTCTACCGAGCTCTCCCCTCCTACTGCCTTACCCATTGTTTGATTGGCCTTCTTTCCCCATTATTCCCCCCCTTATTCTCCTATTCCTTATCCTATGTTTAATTGCCCCTATATTCATTCGACCCTTCACCACTTTACACACACTCCTCGTGCACATGTGTATTCAAGAAGAAATTGTACCTTGTATACTCTTACGGGCTCTTCATGCCCGTGCCACCTCTTGGGTGGCTTAATCTTCATCAATCAATCTTGTGTATTCATTCCTTACCTGAAGATGTTCCAGAGTAGAATGAAACGTTGTAGAAGATGAACTCTTCTATAACCATTAGTTTCTTTACCTACCATGAATTTATGTAATTTGATTACTTATATATTTATAAATAATAAGTTCCCAGATATCAACTGACTTTGACGAATTTACCAAACGTAATTGCGAGAAGGATCAAAGATTCAAAATTAGTTGGGATCGTCAGGTAATGAGAAAAGGCGTAAGTAATTGGTATTTAACTTTAAAAAACACTTTGATCTCTTCATAGAAGCCTTATCAACAAGATATGATATTATTTGTCAGTTATTTACTAATGAGACATGGAGAAAGCACACAGGCTTGACCCACACAACCTGTGTGGATTAAGCAGTTCAGTTTAGTCTCCGAACTATAGAATGGTCAGAAATTTACTTGAAAACATGCAGCGAAGGATGATAAATTTAATCCCGTGAAATGGAAACTTTCCTTACGAAAAGAAGTTGAAAAAGCTTCACTTTCACTCTCTAGGAAGACGACTAGTAATATTTTACACGATTGTTGCATGTAAATGGGATGAAATGGTATACACATGATTTGAAATATATCAGCACAAAACAGAACTCGAAAAATGGGTATAATTTTGGCATGTTGTTCCTGTAACACATTTAGGAAATACTTGCTTCAGAACAGTGTGTTTGAGAGAGTGTCCCTTCCCCAAACACTCTGCGTCATAACAGCAGAAGACATCTGAAAGAATAATCAACAATGGCAAAAAGTCGGCGAGAATTGACAATGAGAACGGAGAAGAAGGGGGAGGAAAAATGAAATATTGGGAAGACGAAATAGCTTCCAGTGCAATTAGTGAAAACAGCAGCAGGAACATAAGGCTTCAAAAGGACAGAGGACCGTCCCATGGAGCACCACACCCCGGCCGCCGCCCACCAAGCCCCCCCCATCACGACGACAACGGGCTCTAAAGGAAAGCGGGGTTGATTGTTTGAAGGGAAGGATAGACATGGATTTAACTGAGCCAAGGGTGGATATAAAGAGGAGTAGCCTCCCATGGATATAAAGAGGAGCAGCCTCCCATGGATATAAAGAGGAGCAGCCTCCCATGGATATAAAGAGGAGCAGCCTCCCATGGATATAAAGAGGAGCAGCCTCCCATGGATATAAAGAGGAGCAGCCTCTCGTCAGGTTCATTAATTCTTATGTTCCTCTCTAGACTGAACCCGCCAAGCCTGGAGCATCACACCTGCTGAGATCTTCCTCTGAGCCACGCTCTTTTCGTTGTTATTGACGTCATGCGTTCAGTACTCGCTGTAATGTCAGACTCCTGATGACAGATCACGATGAGAACGCTGAGCGATGGGACGTGAGCTCCTCATCTCGTGTTCAGGGAGCACGTGAACGCGTGAATGTATTTTGAGAATACAGTCAACACGAGCCCATCATGTTTATTGTATTCTCAAAAACATGTTGCCGAATACAAAATACAAAAAACTGTTTGATAACGGTAATTGTTCAGAAGTGTTTCTTAGGCATTAACAACAGAAATATCACCGTTTATTGTTATTAAAACTGTTCTCATTGGGATTGTTTAATAGAACTATACGTATTGTCAATACTCCGATTAATGATTGTCCTGGACATTTTCCCTGGGCAGTTCCAGCGAGGCTGTTGGACAGTTCCAGGGAGGCTGTTGGACAGTTCCAGCGAGGCTGTCGGACAGTTCCAGCGAGGCTGTCGGACAGTTCCAGCGAGGCTGTCGGACAGTTCCAGCAAGGCTGTCGGACAGTTCCAACGAGGCTGTCGGACAGTTCCAACGAGGTTGCCGGACAGTTCCAGCAAGGCTGTCGGACAGTTCCAGCGAGGCAGTCGGACAGTTCCAGCGAGGCTGTCGGACAATTCCAGCGAGGCTGTCGGACAGTTCCAGCGAGGCTGTCGGACAGTTCCAGCGAGGCTGTCGGAGAATTCCAGCGAGGCTGTCGGACAGTTCCAGCGAGGCAGTTGGACAGTTCCAGCGAGGCTGTCGGAGAATTCCAGCGAGGCTGTCGGACAGTTCCAGCGAGGCAGTCGGACAGTTCCAGCGAGGCTGTCGGACAATTCCAGCGAGGCTGTCGGACAGTTCCAACGAGGCTGTCGGACAGTTCCAGCGAGGCTGTCGGACAATTCCAGCGAGGCTGTCGGACAGTTCCAGCGAGGCAGTTGGACAGTTCCAGCGAGGCTGTCGGACAATTCCAGCGAGGCTGTCGGACAGTTCCAGCGAGGCTGTCGGACAGTTCCAACGAGGCTGTTGGACAGTTCCAGCGAGGCTGTCGGACAATTCCAGCGAGGCTGTCGGACAGTTCAAGCGAGGCTGTCGGAGAATTCCAGCGAGGCTGTCGGAGAATTCCAGCGAGGCTGTCGGACAGTTCCCGCGAGACTGTCGGACAGTTCCAGCGAGGCTGTCGGACAATTCCAGCGAGGCAGTCGGACAGTTCCAGCGAGGCTGTCGGACAGTTCCAGCGAGGCTGTCGGACAGTTCCAACGAGGCTGTCGGACAGTTCCAGCGAGGCAGTCGGACAGTTCCAGCGAGGCTGTCGGACAGTTCCAGCGAGGCAGTCGGACAGTTCCAGCGAGGCTGTCGGACAGTTCCAGCGAGGCAGTCGGACAATTCCAGCGAGGCAGTTGGACAGTTCCAGCTGGGCAGTTGGACAGTTCCAGCGAGGCTGTCGGACAGTTCCAGCGAGGCAGTCGGACAATTCCAGCGAGGCTGTCGGACAGTTCCAACGAGGCTGTCGGATAGTTCCAACAAGGCTGTCGGACAGTTCCAGCGAGGCTGTCGGACAGTTCCAACGAGGTTGTCGGACAGTTCCAGCGAGGCTGTCGGACAGTTCCAGCGAGGCTGTTGGACAGTTCCAGCGAGGCTGTCGGACAGTTCCAGCGAGGCTGTCGGACAGTTCCAACGAGGCTGTCGGACAGTTCCAGCGAGGCTGTCGGACAGTTCCAACGAGGCTGTCGGACAGTTCCAGCGAGGCTGTCGGACAGTTCCAACGAGGCAGTTGGACAGTTCCAGCGAGGCAGTTGGACAGTTCCAGCGAGGCTGTCGGACAATTCCAGCGAGGCTGTCGGACAGTTCCAACGAGGCAGTTGGACAGTTCCAGCGAGGCTGTTGGACAGTTCCAGCGAGGCTGTCGGACAGTTCCAGCGAGGCTGTCGGACAGTTCCAACGAGGCTGTCGGACAGTTCCAGCGAGGCTGTCGGACAGTTCCAACGAGGCTGTCGGACAGTTCCAGCGAGGCTGTCGGACAGTTCCAACGAGGCAGTTGGACAGTTCCAGCGAGGCAGTTGGACAGTTCCAGCGAGGCTGTCGGACAATTCCAGCGAGGCTGTCGGACAGTTCCAACGAGGCAGTTGGACAGTTCCAGCGAGGCTGTCGGACAGTTCCAGCGAGGCTGTCGGACAGTTCCAACGAGGCTGTCGGACAGTTCCAGCGAGGCTGTCGGACAGTTCCAACGAGGCTGTCGGACAGTTCCAGCGAGGCTGTCGGACAGTTCCAACGAGGCAGTTGGACAGTTCCAGCGAGGCAGTTGGACAGTTCCAGCGAGGCTGTCGGACAATTCCAGCGAGGCTGTCGGACAGTTCCAGCGAGGCAGTCGGACAATTCCAGCGAGGCAGTTGGACAGTTCCAGCTGGGCAGTTGGACAGTTCCAGCGAGGCTGTCGGACAGTTCCAGCGAGGCAGTCGGACAATTCCAGCGAGGCTGTCGGACAGTTCCAACGAGGCTGTCGGATAGTTCCAACAAGGCTGTCGGACAGTTCCAGCGAGGCTGTCGGACAGTTCCAACGAGGTTGTCGGACAGTTCCAGCGAGGCTGTCGGACAGTTCCAGCGAGGCTGTTGGACAGTTCCAGCGAGGCTGTCGGACAGTTCCAGCGAGGCTGTCGGACAGTTCCAACGAGGCTGTCGGACAGTTCCAGCGAGGCTGTCGGACAGTTCCAACGAGGCTGTCGGACAGTTCCAGCGAGGCTGTCGGACAGTTCCAACGAGGCAGTTGGACAGTTCCAGCGAGGCAGTTGGACAGTTCCAGCGAGGCTGTCGGACAATTCCAGCGAGGCTGTCGGACAGTTCCAACGAGGCAGTTGGACAGTTCCAGCGAGGCTGTTGGACAGTTCCAGCGAGGCTGTCGGACAGTTCCAGCGAGGCTGTCGGACAGTTCCAACGAGGCTGTCGGACAGTTCCAGCGAGGCTGTCGGACAGTTCCAACGAGGCTGTCGGACAGTTCCAGCGAGGCTGTCGGACAGTTCCAACCAGGCAGTTGGACAGTTCCAGCGAGGCAGTTGGACAGTTCCAGCGAGGCTGTCGGACAATTCCAGCGAGGCTGTCGGACAGTTCCAACGAGGCAGTTGGACAGTTCCAGCGAGGCTGTCGGACAGTTCCAGCGAGGCTGTCGGACAGTTCCAACGAGGCTGTCGGACAGTTCCAGCGAGGCTGTCGGACAGTTCCAACGAGGCTGTCGGACAGTTCCAGCGAGGCTGTCGGACAGTTCCAACGAGGCAGTTGGACAGTTCCAGCGAGGCAGTTGGACAGTTCCAGCGAGGCTGTCGGACAATTCCAGCGAGGCTGTCGGACAGTTCCAACGAGGCAGTTGGACAGTTCCAGCGAGGCTGTCGGACAGTTCCAGCGAGGCTGTCGGACAGTTCCAACGAGGCAGTTGGACAGTTCCAGCGAGGCAGTTGGACAGTTCCAGCGAGGCTGTCGGACAATTCCAGCGAAGCTGTCGGACAGTTCCTGTCATGCCATCGGCATGTCCCTACCAGGCAATAATGTCGTTTCGTTATGGCTTTAATTACACTCGAGCCCCGTCTTAGGTCAAGGCAGCCAGGCCACTGAATAACTTGTCACACACACTGGCATCTCTGCCAGTTCGACTCCTTCACAATAACTTGACGACTGGGGACTTCTACCAGTACCACAAAGTAACAAGGAAGCACAACACATTCTTGTCTGTATTACCATAATGGTCACGATTCATAATGAAAAATGGGATGCGTTTTGGGGGGAAACTTTGTTCCTGCTGCGAATATATTGCAGACATTTGCATAATGAGAATGGTAGTAGAAGTGGCGAATATTGTACAGGAAAAGTATAGGAAAAGAGCGGTAGAGTGTCAATGTTCAGGAAGAGGAGGGATGAAGGTATACAAGTAGAATTTGCGCGAAGCAAATGAGCTCCATTATCAACATCAGAGAAGGTGACAAGTATCTCATAAGATATGGGGTGACATTATCATTATCAGTGATGGTGACTGACTTCTCCTGAGAGTGGCAGTGGGAGTGATAGTGGCTATACTAGTCATAGTGACATCTGCAGTGTCAGTGATGGTGACTGACTTCTCTTGAGAGTGGCAGTGGGAGTGATAGTGGCTATACTAGTCATAGTGACATCTGCAGTGTCAGTGATGGTGACTGATTATATTAGAGACAGAAGAAGAGTGGGAGTATCACCATCACCACCTGGTCACTGCTGGTGAAGATGGTGACCACTGAACACCCACTAAACACAGTGGGAGTATCACCATCACCACCTGGTCACTGCTGGCGCCAAACATCAAGTCCAAGGGACGGTCCACGCACAGATTAAAAAGGCATTAGTGACTGTAAAATGACCGAAATAGCGAAAACTATAACTGTTTTGTCCTTGTGTGGTCGGTGCTGGAGCTGAAGCAGCTCTTGGTGTAGGCAGCACTGAAGAGATACCTGAAGACACTATCCTCTCATAAAAATGTATCAGTGATATATGACTTGTTTTCAATAGCATATGTTGCTTCTACGATTCACGAGGTGTTGAACGATCTAGGTAAATACTAACGTTGACATACTCAAACATTGCCGTAAGTTCTAAGTACTGTTCATCATGCAAGAGCCTGATCTTACATATCACTGTTCAAGGAACATTTATATAAACATCACTGTTCATCAAGCAAGAGCCAGATATACACATGACTTTATCAATCAAGAACATAACATTTACATCACTTTTTCATACTAGAGCCAGATATGAACATCCTCATATATGAGGCAGAACCCAGATATAATCATGACTTAACCAGACAGGGGCCAGATGAGTACATGACTGTTTTTGAGGCAAGAGATAAATATACATTTCACTGTATATCAGACTGGCCCAGATACACGTGTAACTGCCAGTCAGATAGGCATTACTCATCAGTTGGGAACCAGGTATTCAAGTTACGGAACTATTTATTGTTGTAAACGCTAACTCAAGGTGTCATTTATATAAAGTATCTCGTGACAAATATCAATTCCTTATTAATTTATTAATACAAAACTCTCTCCTATGGAGGCGTATTGGCAGGAAACACACTGAGTGGGAGATATAGACACATAATTAATCTTTATATTCACACTTATATACATGAAAATGTCAGTATTTACATTTACACAATCACTCCTTACGGTCTTAACTCACTCTCTAGGGTCGTAACTCGCTCCTTAGGGTCTTAACTCACTCCCTAAGGTCTTAACTCACTCCCTAGGGTCTTAACTCACTCATAAGGGTCTTAACTCACTCCCTAGGGTCTTAACTCACTCCTTAGGGACTTACCTCACTCCCTAGGGTCTTAACTCACTCCTTAGGGACTTACCTCACTCCCTAGGGTCGTAACTCTCTTCTTAGGGTCTTAACTCACTCCTTAGGGTCTTAACTCACTCCCTAGGGTCTTAACTCACTCCCTAGGGTCTTAAATCACTCCCTAGGGTCGTACCTCCCTCCTTAGGGTCTTAACTCACTCCTTAGGGTCTTAACTCACTCCCTAGGGTCTTAACTCACTCCCTAGGGTCTTAAATCACTCCCTAGGGTCGTACCTCCCTCCTTAGGGTCTTAACTCACTCCTTAGGGTCTTAACTCACTCCCTAGGGTCTTAAATCACTCTCTAGTGTCGTACCTCCCTCCTTAGGGTCTTAACTCACTCCTTAGGGTCCTAACTCACTCCCTAAGGTCTTAACTCACTCCCTAGGGAATTAACTCACTCCTTAGGGTCTTACCTCACTCCTTAGAGACTTATCTCACTCCTTAGGGACTTACCTCACTCCCTAGGGTCTTAACTCACTCCTTAGGGACTTACCTCAACTCCCTAGGGTCGTAACTCTCTTCTTAGGGTCTTAACTCACTCCTTAGGGTCTTAACTCACTCCCTAGGGTCTTAACTCACTCCCTAGGGTCTTAACTCACTCCCTAGGGTCTTAAATCACTCCCTAGGGTCGTACCTCCCTCCTTAGGGTCTTAACTCACTCCTTAGGGTCTTAACTCACTCCCTAGGGTCTTAACTCACTCCCTAGGGTCTTAAATCACTCCCTAGGGTCGTACCTCCCTCCTTAGGGTCTTAACTCACTCCTTAGGGTCTTAACTCACTCCCTAGGGTCTTAAATCACTCTCTAGTGTCGTACCTCCCTCCTTAGGGTCTTAACTCACTCCTTAGGGTCCTAACTCACTCCCTAAGGTCTTAACTCACTCCCTAGGGAATTAACTCACTCCTTAGGGTCTTACCTCACTCCTTAGAGACTTATCTCACTCCTTAGGGACTTACCTCACTCCTTAGGGTCTTAACTCACTCCTTAGGGTCTTAAATCACTCCTTAGGGTCTTAACTCACTCCCTAGGGTCTTAACTCACTCCTTAGGGTCTTACCTAACTCCTTAGGGTCTTAACTCACTCCCTAAGGTCTTAAATCACTCCCTAGGGTCGTACCTCCCTCCTTAGGGTCTTAACTCACTCCTTAGAGTCCTAATTCACTCCCTAAGGTCTTAACTCACTCCCTAGGGAATTACGTCACTCCTTAGGGTCTTAACTCACTCCTTTAGGGTCGTAACTCACTCCTTAGAGTCCTAACTCACTCCCTAAGGTCTTAACTCACTCCCTAGGGAATTAACTCACTCCTTAGGGTCCTACCTCACTCCCTAAGGTCTTAACTCACTTCCTAGGGTCTTAACTCACTACCAAGTGACTTAACTCACTCCCTAGGGGGTCTTAACTCCCTCCTTAGGGTCTTAACTCACTCCCTAGGGTCTTAACTCACTCCTTAGGGTCTTACCTCCCTCCTTAGGGTCTTAACTCACTCCTAATGGGGTCTTAACTCAAGCCTTAAGGGTCGTAACTCACTCTCTAGGGGTCCTAACTTACACTCTAGGGGTCTTAACTCACTCCCTGGGATCTTATCTCACTCCCTAGGGGGTCTTAACTCACTCCTTAGGGTCTTACCTCTTTCCCTAGGGGGTCTTAACTCATTCCTTACGGTCTTAACTCACTTTCTAGGGTCTTAACTCACTCCCTGGGGTCTTAACTCACTCCTTAGGGTCTTAACTCACTCCTTATGCTCTTAAATCACTCCCTAAGGTCTTAAACCCTAATTCCAAGACGGCATCCCGCCTTCCACCAATAACCAAATCTCCATTTCTTCTTGTCTCCAGAGAACATCTTATCTCTCTCGCAATTTTTGGGTAATTACTTCGTACATGTGTGTTATGAAGTAATTATACCTTAGTGAGGTATAAATCCTCACTAAGTCATAGAAAGGATTTATTAATTTTATTTTCTAGGTTCTGAGGCTTCAATTGGGGCCCAATCAGTTGATTGACAGGCTGCATTCTTCCAGAATGTCGTGGCTAAGTTGGTTAAAGCGTATATTTTGGAGTACTTCAGAAATATGGAAATTGCAGAAGTCCTATAAGCCCAAACGTTGCTGTGGAAAATTTCCACCCACTATATCAATATTATAATCTAAGAAATGAAGTACATCTGAATCATATACGAATCTTACCAGAATCATTATTTTTATATCATATAATCAGAATCCTACATCAGAATCGTTAGGATCATACATCCATGGCATCACGATTGTCACGTCCGCCTTTAGGCTTAGGGATGACCTACGTGACTTTGCTCATGAATCTTCATCAATCTAGAAGGTTCTAAAAGAAGCTGCCTTAACTCAAATACAATTGAAACATCATTTCACTGCCGGTGATAGTTATTTCATATCTGTTATAAAGAATCAATTTTTATAAATTGATACTATAAATACTACCTATAATCATTATATCCAATATATATATATATATATATATATATATATATATATATATATATATATATATATATATATATATATATATATATATATATATATATATATATATATATATTGTGACGATAATCTCTTTCAAGAGAGATTGAGCCTGCTCTTCCCTACTTCAAGTTACGCCAAAGACACAAGTATAAGATGCTACATTTAAGATACGCCACCAGTAGCACAAAACGTTTTGACCAGGAGGCAAAACCTATCCAAGATCCCCCCACTCCACACACCCTCCACACGCCGGCTCGTCATCAAACCAGCTAACTACCCTTCACCTGATTGGTGACTCGCCAGCCGCGCACCTGCACACCGCACCTCGGCGCCCTCTACCCAAGTCGACGTCTGAGCCTGATCAGCTATTAACTTCAGAATATTCCTTGTGCTCTTAGCGTTGACATCTCTCTCTGGCATACTAGCTCATTAGCTCGTATACGAAGGGAGGTTTCAGCCATAGCCGATATTCTCAGCACCATTTTTACATTTTCTCTTTTGTATTATTGTGTCTCACATTGTCTTTGCAGTTCTTATATTAAAGTTTCATTGTTCATACTTTGTGTTTTACGTGTTCCTCCCTCTCACTTACCACAGACAACAGGCAAGCAGTCTATATTTTTGTTTTAAGTGTGACCAGGCATTGACACCTGCCATTGGAAGACTGCCGAACATCAACACTCCAACACTTTCTCGTCACAATATATATACATATATATATATATATATATATATATATATATATATATATATATATATATATATATATATATATATATATATATATATATATATATATATAAAGTTTCCTTCAATCACACTTTACCACAAATTAATCATCTAAGATGAGAAATAATTAATCAATATTCACTGTTGGTCATCCTCCCTGAGTTCGGCGATCTCCACACCGCCCGGGAGAACAGCCACCTGGGAGAACAGCCGCCCGGGAGAACAGCCGCCCGGGAGAACAGCCGCTCGGGAGAACAGCCGCTCGGGAGAACAGCCGCCCGGGAGAACAGCCGCCCGGGAGAACAGCCGCCCGGGAGAACAGCCGCCCGGGAGAACAGCCGCTCGGGAGAACAGCCGCCCGAGAGAACAGCCGCCCGGGAGAACAGCCGCCCGGGAGAACAGCCGCCCGGGAAAACAGCCGCCCGGGAGAACAGCCGCCCGGGAGAACAGCCGCCCGGGAGAGCAGCCGCCCGGGAGAACAGCCACCCGGGAGAACAGCCGCCCGGGAGAACAGCCGCCCGGGAGAACAGCCGCTCGGGAGAACAGTCGCCCGGCAGAACAGCCGCCCGGGAGAGCAGCCGCCCGGGGAACAGCCGCCTGGGAGAACAGCCGCCCGGGGGAACAGCCGCCCGGGAGAGCAGCCGCCCGGGAGAACAGCCGCCCAAGAGAGCAGCCGCCCGGGAGAACAGCCGCCCGGGAGAACAGCCGCCCAAGAGAGCAGCCGCCCGGGAGAACAGCCGCCCGGGAGAACAGCCGCCCGTGAGAGCAGCCGCCCGGGAGAACAGCCGCCCGGGAGAACAGCCGCCCAAGAGAGCAGCCGCCCGGGAGAACAGCCGCCCGGGAGAACAGCCGCCCGTGAGAGCAGCCGCCCGGGAGAGCAGTCGCCCGGGAAAACAGCCGCCCGGGAGAACAGCCGCCCGGGAGAACAGCCGCCCGGGAGAACAGCCGCCCAAGAGAGCAGCCGCCCGGGAGAACAGCCGCCCGGGAGAGCAGCCGCCCGGGAGAACAGCCGCCCGGGAGAACAGCCGCCCGGGAGAACAGCCGCCCAAGAGAGCAGCCGCCCGGGAGAACAGCCGCCCAAGAGAGCAGCCGCCCGGGAGAACAGCCGCCCGGGAGAACAGCCGCCCGGGAGAACAGCCGCCCGGGAGAACAGCCGCCCGGGAGAACAGCCGCCCGGGAGAACAGCCGCCCGGGAGAACAGCCGCCCGTGAGAGCAGCCGCCCGGGAGAGCAGTCGCCCGGGAAAACAGCCGCCCGGGAGAATAGCCGCCCGGGAGAACAGCCGCCCGGGAGAACAGTCACCCGGGAGAATAGCCGCCCGGGAGAATAGCCGCCCGGGAGAACAGCCGCCCGGGAGAATAGCCGCCCGGGAGAATAGCCGCCCGGGAGAATAGCCGCCCGGGAGAACAGCCGCCCGGGAGAATAGCCGCCCGGGAGAATAGCCGCCCAGGAGAATAGCCGCCCGGGAGAACAGCCGCCCGGGAGAATAGCCGCCCGGGAGAACAGCCGCCCGGGAGAACAGCCGCCCGGGAGAACAGCCGCCCGGGAGAATAGCCGCCCGGGAGAACAGCCGCCCGGGAGAACAGCCGCCCGGGAGAATAGCCGCCCGGGAGAGCAGTCGCCCAGGAGAACAGCTGCCCGGGAGAACAGCTGCCCGGGCCTCTGAATCCCTTGTTTTCATATCAGTGAGCGCGTGCGATGGTCTATCAACAAGTCTTCACCGCACAGACTATTCCTCACTCTCGATGACAGCTCCCCAAGATACTCAGGGAGGTCATGAACTATACACAAATCTACCCTTAAGAAACCCCTAAGATACATATCTGAAAGGTACAGCCAACAGTCCTTCCTAAGACAAGAGGATTGGCTCAAGTATTTGTACAGCTACAGACTTTATAAGTAAATTTTTTAACATGCTTATTTTAAAGTAGCTTTTATTAATTCCAGTCTATTTTAATTTCCTCATATCATATCTATCCCTGGTATTTGTCCCACTGTTGCTGCTATTATTTATCTCCACCCCCACTCACTAATATATGTCCAACCTAAGCGTGAAACAATTGAAGAATCCATTTATGCTCTTCGGTAATCTGTTCCACAAATCAACACTTATGTTTCCAAACCAGCGTGTGGGGAAACTCTAGGCAGCTAATCTCTCCTTTTTAAATTGACTTTAATAAGATAAAGTTATGTCTTATTTATTTTTCTTAGTAATTAAGAATTAATTGAGTGGACTGTATATACTTGTAAACTGCCTGAAATCTTCTTACACACTATTGGGAGGGACAATTGGTAGCCTAAACCACTTTGTTATGGCTCCTTCTTAAACTACCAATTGTTTACCTTTTATAATTATAATATACCACATGTGGTGGTCTACTTATTAATATATCATACCACATATGGTGGTCTAATCTACTAGTAATAATTACTAATTATGACTACTAATACTGTTAATATGGCTTAGCTGTGCCAGTAGTGTGGGCCTGGTAAGGCGTGTAGGTGTAGCTCCAGATTGGGTGTGGCTCTGTGCCTCTTTGTGCCATGTAATGGCGGCTGGTGGGAAGGACAAAGCTTGACAAACAATAGTGAATGTGTATGAACCAACTTTCTGCATAGATTCTTGCTGCTCCTCTCACAATTTACCTGTATGGAATGCAAGGAATTAATCAAAGTTCCCTAAACATATCAATTACAGGTATGGCATGAAATGTGAGGGCTGTAAAATGGAGTACACGTACATTGTGGTTGTTTTTATTCCTACATCGTGACCGCCTTTACCCACTGAATCAAAATGTGCACAAAATGATATACAATACTTGGTAAGACGGATACGGTCGTTGTTGTGATGTTGATAGGCTGTGTTGCTGGTTGTTGACACGTAAATGGGGTGTCTAGTTGTTTCACCAGCTCTAGAGCCAAATACAGCATAGTGGCTGCGGGGCCTTGCTCTCAGTCGAGCCAACGCCCTCAACGCTGGTTCCTCACTCAAAGTAATTTTACATTAACAAGGGAACCTAGCTACAATTTGATGTTAATAATTATATTCAGTCTTATTGATTACTTTTTTGTTAACTCTAGATACTAAACTAGTCTATTAACAATGTTTCATAATGTAAATATACGATGACATCCATGACGTCACGGAGTCGATGACGTCACGGAGTCTCCCATTTTCCATCCTGAAGGGATTACAGACTAAGGGAGACTGTGTTATATGCGTGTGTGTGTTTGTGTGTGTCGGTTTCCCGACACAGCGTTTGGCCCGTTTCCAATTCTTAGCCTGTATTCTTGTTTCAATATATTTAATATCTTTTCAATATCATCCTTGATATATCCATAGAGCGCACGATCTTGTGAGTCTAGCCTAGGAGGTAGTCGCTTCACTTCCACCAACAAAATGGTGACTGCTCATCACACCTGTAATTGTAGCGATCACACACCGCTTGTTAGCCATCCTAGCCAAGCTTTGACCACCAAATTTGCCCTAGCACACAATCAGGTTCTCATTTGCCCACCTTAAATACACTCTGAACAAAATACTCAAAGAGGGACGAGCCAGTATATTACGTCACACTGAAATTTCCGCGATAGCGATTCAATTTTATCATATGAAAACAGTTTGGTATATTTCCCGGCAAATAATCTATTATGCGGCGTTATCCCAAGTCTTCAGGTGAAACTTTTAATCCATCCTTGTCATTGTGGATTTATTTCCTGACTCCCTAAAGTAAAATTCTAACTTCTAATATAACAGCAAATTGAGCTGTCTAGTGATAGTAGTAGATCCCTAGGTGGCTCACCATCCTGGGAGCTCTAGCAGGAATGGTGCTACTTTCATTTACCTGCCGAAAGAAATTTTCCGTTTACCCACCTGGTTATAATAGAAATATGTATAATGCAGCTTGCACTGATACGATTATAAATTATTTTAGCCTGTACTTTTAATTCTGGTATCTTGCCATGTTGGGATTATATTATAAACATTGACAAGATGGGCTATTTAATTATAAATTGCCATCCACACTTCCGTGGAAGTTACCATACATCGTTTATATATTGGTGAGGTTATTGAGTGCCCTTGTGGATTTGTTCATTTGATACATCACGCTATTGTGATTTCTGGGTGCATTCCATTCACCTGGGGCCAGATTCACGAAGGCACTTACGCAAGCACTTACGAACGTGTACATCTTTCCTCAATCTTTGACGGCTTTGGTTACATGTATTAAACAGTTTACAAGCGTGAAAACTTGCCAATCAACTGTTGTTATTGTTATAAACAGCCTCCTGGTGCTTTGGAGCTCATTAACTGTTTAATAATTGTAAACAAAGCCGCCAAAGATTGAGAAAAAATGTACAGATTCGTAAGTGCTTTCGTGAATCTGGCTCCTGGACTGTATGGGTCTCGAACCCTGGACCCCACGCGTGTGAGGCCGTAGCACTATCAACGGCCTCAAGCTTCCGTTTATTTGCACAAAAGTGTGGATGGCAATTTATATGACATGGACGCGGGTCAGTAGTTCCTCTGGGCTTCAGTAGTAGACAGGGACAGTTAAAAATTCCGGTTTAGCAGCAGAATGCTACTTCTGGAAACTTTCCTTTTAAAGACTGCTCATAGTCTGACAGCTGAGTAGACAGCGTTTCGAATTCGTAGTCCTGAGGTTCCGGGTTCGATTCCCGGTGGAGGCGGAAACAATTGGGCAGAATTTCCTTTATACTGATGCCCCTGTAACCTAGCAGTAAATAGGTACCTGTGAATTAGACAGCTGCTACGGGCTGCTTCCTGGGGTTTATAACAAAAAGGAGGCCTAGTCCAAGACCGGGCCGCGGGGACGCTAAGCCTCGAAATCATCTCAAAATAACCTCAAGAAGAAAACAAAGTTGATAGTGCTACGGCTTCACAAGCTTGGGGTCCGCGGTTCGAGACCCATACAGTCCAAGTGAATGGAAAGGTTATTTAAATCTTTATTGTTATGAATTTATCTATTGCTAATGTATACTTTTTATTTATCTTTAAGCATTGCAATATATCAAATATTTATTTGTTAAATATTGATTAACCTACTTAGTATATTTTTAATTAAGTGGCAGATAATTTACTTACTCAGGTGGGCACGGAAGCGCATGGAATAACCGGACCTGCAATTAATGAGGTTAGTGGCACAAATAATTGGATCCAAATCCCCAGAAACATCACCAACCTTCCATATTTTGTTTTGTAACATGAAGGTGTGGAGCGCGCAATCATATTTTGCTAGGACTTAACCCTCTTGTTGGGCTAGAGCATGTAGTGTTGTTCACTACCATTACTGACGTAGTGTTATAATGGCATCTGAGACCTCCATTGGCTCTTGGCGTCAAGTGTGGTCCAGTAGCACTACTTCACCTCATGGCTTCTTATTAAAATTAATTATTTTTCTAATAAAACTAATTATAATATTTCTTAATATATGCTATTGTAATAGCTGAGAATCATAGACATAATTTCAGTTGACACTTGTGTTTGATAATCGCTTTTCACCATTTTGGAATAATTTTGACATCTACTTCAATATTTTTTTTCTCCCTTCCTATTTATGCTACGATGCTGAGACGTGAACCAGATGAAACCCTTCTCATATACAACTAGTCATAAAAGTTTGATTAAATTCGAACTAGTTTTTATTTAATGCATTTTTTTGGAAATCTGAAACCCATGTCCCCTTGCTATCTACCCAAATTTAACCTAATTTAGCCTAACAGAAGTTGTCTAACTAAATTAAAGTAAATTTACCTTATTATACCTATCCAACCTAAATTTAACCTACCCTAAGGTGAATTTAATCTGTTCAATATAACGGTAACCGAATTTAACCGATCCTATCCAAATTTTAACTACCTTAACTGAATTTTACCAATCCTAACTGAATCTAGGTTATCCACTTTAACCATGGTATTCTATAATAACCTATAATATACTGACTAATGACACCCTTTCCTATGATACCAAATTCTAACCAATATTAACCTATTCTTACTTATGTTATCCTTGTGCGACCTTACCAACAACCTAAAACATAACTTAACCTAACCTAACCTAACCTAACCTAACCTAACCTAACCTAACCTAAGCTAAATTTATCCTGTCTTAACTTTAACCTATCCTATCAAATCTTTCTTAAATTTTCCCTAAAATGAGCTAAAAACATAACATATCCAATTGTAATTTATCCAATCCTATCTAAATATATCCTATAAGTGGTTAAATCTTGCTACACCAAGCCGATTTTAATCTATCCTAATCTTACCAACGATGTTCTGACCTAATTTATGATACCTGGTTGATACCTGGCTGATGGGGTTCTGGGAGTTCTTCTACTCCCCAAGCCCGGCCCGAGGCCAGGCTCGACTTGTGAGAGTTTGGTCCACCAGGCTGTTGCTGGGAGCGGCCCGCAGGCCCACATATACCTGCTTGATGGGGTTCTGGGAGTTCTTTAACTCCCCAAGCCCGGCCCGAGGCCAGGCTCGACTTGTGAGAGTTTGGTCCACCAGGCTGTTGCTTGGAGCGGCCCGCATTTATGCAAAACTTATGCAAACTTATGCAAAAAAATATGATGACCATTTCCAACACAAGGTTTCTTGTATCATGTATTTAATTTATCCTATCCAAAACTATACTAACTAAATTTAAAATATATCCAAATTTATCCTATCCAACGTAAATTTTAACTATCCTATCAGATTTAATATATCCTTATCTATCTTAACCTATAACAACCGATACTAACCTATCCTAATCTATTTTAATCTAGCATAATCTATGATGTCCTGAGGTATCCTATCCTTTTTTAAGTTGTCCTAACTGATGCTAAATCTAAATCAATTTAACTGAACATTATCTAAATTTAGCTTATGCAATATCCTATTCACATTTATCCCAATTTGTCCTTTCCCCAAATTATTCAATCCTAACCAAATTTAACCTAACCTATAATATACCAGCCTGGTGTATGATGTCCTGTCCTATGATACCCTATCCAAACCAAATTTAACCTATTACTTCATAAGGTTTCCTAACCTAGCTCTGTTTATTGTAACAGAACCTAACCAAATTAGGTTAAATTTAACCAAATTTAACCAATCTCATAAAATTTATCCTTATTTATCATAACCTAAGCCATATCTATTCAAATCAGGAGAGCTATTCAAATCAAGAGAGCGGTGAGAGTATTGACCAATCAAGGAAGAATCGTCAAATTTCTGTAGATCCCGTCCCAAGTTTGAATCTGTGGAAATGATCGAGCAGATGTGCTGACTGCTGAAGGCGCTGAAAGAGACCATATTGAATACTTCATACCCAAGACACCTTTGCAAATTAGAGGCATCATCAGGCAATATCACCGTGACAACATTACTGAAGAAAGGAGAATAGAAGAATAAATTAGTGAATCTGTATGATGGTACAATGTTGTTGCAGCTGGCAATCCCAGTCATTGTGGACGTAGAGGAGGTGGCCGTGGGAGAGAATCAGTAATACCAAGAATTCGTCTTGGATACAAATATTCATGGAGATTCAGAATGGAAACAACAGTTGAGCAGAGGAGTTGCAGAATCTGTGGTGAGAATGATGGACACCGCCTTGACCACTACCTGAGAGAATGTGAACACCTGAGAGACATTAGTAATATGTGCAGAATAATAAACCCCCACATTGTTTGAGTTAGGAAAACACTTTTTGTCAAATATTGATACTGTTCTGAAAAGATTCCCCCATTATGCACCTGCAAGATAACGTAAGATTTTAAGGGCTGACGAATGTTAATCTTCTTGTTTGACAGCTTGCTCACTTGAGACAGTTAAGCAAGTCCCAGCTGTGTCTGGGTACAAGTGACAGGATGAACAACCCAGCGGGTTTTCTTCCTATTGGGGAGTGTTGTGCATTTTGCTGTGGCGGTAGGTCCACTCACAGGATGAGTCGCACTGCCCAATAAACTCGCCCCTCGGAACAAAATTAAAAAAAAAAAATTATATTATAATTTATAAAAAATGTAACCTGTCCCATCGAAATTTATCATAATTTATCCAAAGCAAAGCTATTCATAACCAAAATTGTCTACATTTAATCTGTCCATTCCACGTGTATCCATTCCAAATGATATCACATCCAAAGCTATATTTAACCTCTCCTACACATACTCAACATTATGTATGTAGTGTAACCTACTCACACTAAGTAAACCTATCCTAAACTTAATGCAAATCGTCAGCTCTCTGGGCATTTGCGTTCGTTTTTTGTTTGCTTACAGAGCAGGACCCAGATATTCACATCTCTGTTAATTAGGGAAAAGCCAGATACATTCAATACCGCTTATCAAACAGGAACCACACATACTGCTTATCAGGCAGATATACACATTGCTGTTCATCATGCACGAGCCAGATATGCGCATCACTCTTTATCAGGCAAGAGCCAGAGAAACGCATAACTATTAACCAGACAGGAGCCAGATAGACACATCACCTTTTTCCAGGAAGTAACCAAATATACACATCACTGTTTATCCGACAGGAGCCAGATAAATACATCATAGCTTATCAGGCAGGAACCAGACATAAATACACCGTTCATCAGGAAGGAGCTAGATATACATGTTACTCTATCAGGCAAGAGCCAGATAAATATATAACTCTGTTTATCAGAAACGAGCCAAATACACACATGATTGTTTATCACACAGTAGCCAGAAATACATGTTACTCTGTCAGGCAGGAGCCAGACATATACATCGCTCTCTATCCGGCAGGAGTTACATGTGTACATCAACGTATGTCAGAACGAAATCAGACATACAAATAACTGGTTACCAGAAAGGAGCTTATGATGAACAAGCCATATATACACAACTCTGTTGAATTATCAGGAGCATAACTGTTTATTAGGCATAAACGAGATGTATATACCTGTTTGTCAGCCATTAGCCAGATATATATACCTGTTTATCAGCCATTAGCCAGATATATATACCTGTTTATCAGGCAGGTGGTAGGTATTTAGAACAGTGTTTATAAACCCGTCCTCTTAAAAATAACGTCACTTTTCGCTCGTATGCGCGCTATGGCCAAATTTGGACATAATTTCAAAATGAAATCGACTCACAAAAGTGACGTACTGTTCCGTTTTCTGTTTGAGTCGTCCGGCTTACTCGGCAAGCTTAGAAGAGGATTCTTTCCATTAACGTTTTTCATACCGTTTTGAAACTTTATGAGAATTTCCTGCCCACCTAACCTATCAGAGAACCCTTAACTTACTGTTGTTGAAAAAAAAATCCCAAATTTATATTCATTTTTTTTCATTTTCAAATTACGTCCATATTCGGCCATACGGGCAAACGGCCAAAAGCGACGTTCTTTTTAACAGGACAGGTTGGGGCAACAGACAGTTATACACATCACTGTTCAACGGACAGGATACAGATATACACATCACTGTTCATCAAGTAAGAGCCGGATACACAACTTAGTGTTTAAAAGGCAAGAGTTAAATACTTAATAATTTAATTAAATATATTATTCCTGTAGTAATTATACAGACCTGAAGATTCTATTTTAGGCCCGATGGATTATGTTGGACTTTTGTGAGTGCAGATTAATACAATTGTCCGGTAAAGAACAGCATTACCATGATGTTACAGTGTCAGCGCCACTCCCGCTAACGGCGTGATAATGCTGAACACTGAATATTCACGTGTTGGTACATCCTGTACACAGTGTAAAACCTGCTTCACAACAAACCTAATATGTAAAAGAAAATAATTTAGTTTGTCATATAACTAATATGTAACTTCATTTAAACTATACTGCACTATAAACACATTTCAACACCTGATAAACTACAAAAGAAATTAAACTTCAACTTTAATAATATAAGGGCGATGAATCGACTTGAGAATGGTCCAGGACGAAGCGAAACGTCGTCGTCTCTTCGCCTTCTAGTGTGTGGTTTGGTCAAACTTAATCGTATGATATTCATACATATCAGTGTAAGTCATACAACATAGATCAGGTGCGTATTAGAAGTGTTACAGAAGTTACTTTTGGCACATTTCACAAGAATAAGATAATTAGCGAATTTATATTTCAATCAATAACAAGTGAGAGTCTGTCAATCCAAGGCTGGACGCTGGGGGTTAACTTGTATTAACTACACGGACAACGAGGGATATATGAGTGCCAGAGGGATATATGAATGCCAACAAGCAAGCCGAGGTCAGTCACTATGCCTTCCTTCAGAACTGAAACTAAAATATAAATAAGTTTATTGAGGTATAAATTCACACACAAGGATGAGGTAGCTCAAGCTAGTTTCACCCCCGTTCAGTACAACGTGTTCATATATAGAGACAAACATCACAAGCAATCTACATATTACCCAACATTCTGATTGATAAACACATACAGTATGATGCCAGACGCACACACAAATACTTTTATGACTAGGTACACAGACATAACTTGCAATAGATAATCAGACAATTCAGCAAAAAGTTACAATCTTGTTGCAAAATTTATATATCTCTCCAGAATATCATCAATCTTTCCGTTGTGACACATTCAGACTATTTGTTCAGGAACAGTCCTTATCTCAGTGTTTCTATATACATTAATCAACGGACAATCAAGAACAGAATGTGAGACCTTAACATTCCACATAGTTTACACTTGGTGTCATTGTCATTAACACCTATTCCATATTCCCAGTAATATTTGTACCCAAGCCTGAGTCGCATGTGCACAGAGTCACTTCAAGCATTTCTCCTTTTACCATAAGTAAAAAGGGTGTTTTGACTCACATGTAGTGTTGCATGCTTTGACTCACTCATACATTATACCTCTCCTCGCCACTTCTGCCTAAATTTGCTCCTTATTTGTCTCACAGTTATAACAACTCAACTCTTTGATGTCAACTTGTTGTCTTGATTTAGCGCGTTTGGCCAGTTCATCCGCCTCCTCGTTGAACACTATTTTCGTCGCAATCTGTCGTTGCTTCTTGGCTATCGACAGATGCGAAAATATATGTTTCGTCTTGACGTACTTCCTCCAAACAATCCTGAATAGCCTGCAGTTCAGCTTGTGAGGATCAAATATAATTCCTAGGTCTCCTTTTTAGAAGAATCGACTATTCCGAATCCTAGAGGCCCCAACAAACTCTGAAATGGGAGATTCGATTTCGAGAGTTTTTCAAGTTTTAAACCTGATTATATCATACCGACGTACAACACTCTGTAATCGCAACATTTATTAATTACATTGTTACAAGGCTGCACAAATAATAACTGTGAAAGTTATGTTTGGTTACATTGTAAGGATACTGTGATTATTTTTATTTTATTATTATTATTTAATTATGTACCTAAATGTGCACAAATGCACATTTAGGGACATGTGCATTTGTGCAGCTACCCTAGACAATATGAAGGGGAGTACAGAGTGTGTCAAGAACTTGCTACCTAGATTATATGAATTGGAGTACAGAGTGTCAAGAACTAGTTACCCTAGACTATATGAAAGGGAGTACAGTGTGTGTCAAGAACTAGCTACTTAGACTATATGAAGGGGAGTACAGAGTGTGTCAAGAACTAGCTACCCTAGACTATTAGAAAGGAAGAACAGAGTGTGTCAAGAAATAGCTAGCTACGTTATGCTAAAAATCCCCATCACACAGGATAGTTAGTCATACAGGCACGTTATCAGTAGCCTGCATTGGCAAACTCTGGATACATGTGAAGATATCCTCAAGAGCAAGAGAGTTAATAAAGTAATTACAATGCTCCAGGTACCTCATGCCACCGGGTCCGAAGTGTCTAATAACTGGGCATTCGGTGATGTGGTGTGCGAGATCATGCCGCAATTCCTGCTCACAGAGTTTGCACCTGGAGAGCTGTCACCTGTTGATTGTTTTAACACATTTAGGTACATCTGCATTTGTGCAGCTACCCTAAACTATATGCAGGGGAGTACAATGTGTCAAAAAGCTAGCTACGTGATGCTAAAAATTCCCATCACACAGGATCGTTAGTCATACAAAGGCATGTGATAAGCAGTCTGCACTGGCAAACTCTGGGTTCATTATGAGGATATCATCAACACAAAAGTGAATAAGGTAGCAGTGATACTAAAAGTCTCCATCTCGCAGGATGGTTAGTCATACAGGGTCAAATGTTCAGTAGCCTGCACTGGCAAATTTTGGGTGCAATATGAGGATATCTTCAAGAACACGAGAGTGAATACAGTAATTACAAAGCTCCAGGTACCTCATGCCAACGGATCTAAATGGTCTAATAACAGGGCATTCGGTGATGTAGTGTGCAAGCTCAGGTCCCAGTTCCTTTTCACAGAGTTTGCACCTGGAGTGCTCTGGATTGGGAGATCCGTCACCTGTTGCTACCTGCCACAGGTAACGGGAACCCAACCTGATCTTGGCAACCACTGTGTCGCACAGTTTGGTGGACGTTTTGTACTGTCCGTTAACATAAGGTTTCAGATCTAAACAAATCATAGATTTTTATACTGGTGCTTTCATGTCGTTGGGAGTCAGAAATTTCTCTCTATCAGACCTGAGTGTTTGGAACAATACAGTATTGACAGTAGAGACAGGGGGAATACTTAGGTCTAATTCAACTTTATCTTTGTTACACGCTACTTTGACTTCAATGTCTGTGTTATAATGATGCGTTATATTTACATGTGATGGTATCCATACAAAGGAGATTTGAGACCCTTTGCTCTGTGCAAAGTATTGGAAAATCTCGGGATACGAAATTCCTCTTTTCAGACTTTGTGAAATAGAGCTAGAGGGAGGGAGGGAAGCGAGAGGGAAAGACAGATAGACAGACAAGGGTGGGACAAGTCTCAATCACGGTAAATCCCAGACTTCATCCTCACTTATACAATTTACAGAATTATTGTCTACAGGTTTATTGAAAGTTAGTATCTCTTACACATCTCATTTATTGCTGAAACTATATAGTGAAAATGGTTAGAGAGAAGATGGTGAAGGGTTGGTAAGTTGGTGAATGGAAATGAAGGTGGTATGCGGTAGAGAAGGTGGTGGAGATAGGTAAGGAAAAGGGGGTGATGAATAGGGGAAGGTGGTGATCGGCAGGGAGGGTGATGAAATGTAGAGAAGATGGTCTTAAGGGGAGGGAAGGTGATGATGATGATTGTTGACGGGGCACCTAGTGATGGCTGGCTGGGTTACAGCGATGAAGACTGTATGTAGCAAAGAAGATTACAGCAATTAGGCCGGTTTTGTGTAGTTCAGATCTTACAGTGTAGAAGGTGGATTTTGGAGAAGAACATAGTATGCAACTATGGTTACAGTGACGCAGGTAACATAAAAGGGAAGACGATTACAGTGACGCAGGTAACATGAAGGTAAGATGGTTACAGTGATGCAGGTAATCTGAAGGTAAGATGGTTACAGTGACGCAGGTAATGTGAAGGGAAGACGGTTACAATGACGCAGGTAATATGAAGGGAAGATGGTTACAGTGACGCAGGTAACATGAAGGGAAGATGTTGTTATGACCCCACATACACCATGTATGACTGGTGTATGATGTGATTATACATTAGTATAAATACGGCAGTGTAGTCTAGCCTACTGTCTCGTAAATATATGATTTTATGACTGTATTGTTGAATTCTATGTACTACTGTATAAACTACTTTATATATTGTTATGTACCTTGTATGCATTTATATGCCTGATGTATTATGCCAGTAATACGCATGTATTATGCTATATCTATTTCCTAGCTGAGAAGGGAGAGAAAGCCTATGTCACTTGGCATTGATCGTACTAAGTACTTGACATACTGTTTTTTTGAACATATACCAATAGGCAGTGTTGTTGCTAGGCTGTATATATAATACGTGTATTAATGTATGACGATGTATACGAGCTTGACCAGTAAAGTTCTAGAATCCTCCTTTCCCCCCCATTCCCCCTTCCCCTTGCGTACTGGTCTTGTCAGTGATGCCATGTCTCGTAGATATGAATTCTTGTGAGATCCTTTGTATATATAAATATATTATCGCTTGTGTGTGATATTATTACCTGTTACTTTTTTGGGAAATGTATTTACTATACTATATTATTTATTGGTATGTTTAAGGATTTATTGCTTGTAAATGTCGTGTTCTGAGATAGAGGTATTTGAAAGAGTAGTGACGTGTATCTTGCAGAGTTGGATAAAGTGTCTCACGAAGCTCTCCCGCCTCTTGGGAACTCACTACTCGGTGAGCATACAGAGCAGGCGGCCGAGCTACAGCTTACTCCTATTTAGGTGGCATTTATAGTCTAATGACCTTTGTAACATATAGAATGTTGTTGTATTGATGTATAACGGATCAGTCTACCGATGTGCACCAGTTTGGCAGGTGGTAGGTAATATTTTTATGCATGATTTATGTGGTGGAATTCTGAGGACATTAAGTGACTGGATGAAATTATTTCCACACCCCATTAGTTATATTTTGTGCCATCACCATTATGTATAATACTTTGATTTGAAGCATGTTAGAGCTAGTGTGCCACTGCAGTAGGATAGAGCCTAGTGACAGCTAACTCAGAGGATGTGCAGTACAGTCCATCATGATGATGATTCCCAAGATATTTGTTCCGACACTTCCGAACCATTAATGTCGAAATTTCCGACACCCTAAATACTAACCCACTAGCACAATAAGATAACCGTATTGTGTTAGGAAATATAATTTACTAACAACATTAATTGTTGGTGCGGGAACGCCAAAAGTTTCCTAGTATCCATGGCGGGCTGTTGCGTCAGCCGCCACACCTCACACGGGGGCAAATTCTATATTTAATTCTAATTAAACCCAGTCTAAAATCTGCTTTATTTGCGTTGTAATTTAGATTGAAAATTGATTTAATTTAACTAGAATAAAATGTACCTCCACCCCAAGGTGTATTTTTCCACATTCTTGACCAGTCGATTCCTGGTTGGAATAAAAATCACGTCATGTATACAACACTCCGTATATGGGCTTTAACTTACGAACCCTTCAATACAGCGATATGAGCAATGGAAAATTGTTCGCTAGTATTTGATGTAAACTATTAGGGTGAAAAATGTCGCCGACACTACCAATAGTGTCCTGTTGTCGTTAGTGAACAGGATGAAATAGAAAAACTTGACTTATTTCCTGGGTTTTCACCGAGTGTGAGGGAGGAGGGGGCGTCACTTGCTCACTGAGTCTCACGACAACAGCAACTTCACCGGATCCCTATTTAAGCAAGCCGATTAGCATCCTTCAGTATTCGGGTCATCCGTCATCACACCGCTCCCAGACGTTGCTGCTAGCTTCACACAACAAGGGATATTACGTCCGGTTGGTGGTTAATTTTCTAGTAGGATTCATAGCCATATTTACCTGTTTAGAGTTAGCCGGTCGTTATGCCGCAGGACAAACAAAACATCCAGAGTAAGTCTAAGTCTCTTAAGAGTTAATTAATTTATATGGGATTAACTGAAGACATATTAACACTGCAGGAGTTATAGTGTATCTTATTCACAGTGTGGAGAGAAGCAACTGGGAGTCAGCCGCCTCAACTTGTGACCCACACGCGGGCGCGACACCACCACGACGAGGCAAGAAATTTGTCCAACTCTCAGAAGTTCCCCGAGACGTTCACTGGCTAACCTGCTCACCAGCTAAGCCCTCTAAATTTGATCCGTGATAATTGTTGTTAGACTAATAACCTCATAAAAATATTATTTACTATGTTTTATTAACTCATGAATATTTACCTATGAATATTTAAATATAAGGTAGACTTAGGATAAGTCTATAGTATAAGGTAAAAGGATTAAATTCCCCCCCACCAAAAAAAAGCTTGTGTAAGTGGTAACACCCCGGTAGGTATAAAAATTAATCATACAGTCCACTTTTTTACATTCCACTTAGTTATTTAATCTTAATATAAAAAAGTACTTCTGGGAAATTCCTACAAGTTTTGAGTAAAGCTAATAATGTGAAATAGAATCAGTTGTAGAGAACTTAGTCTTTTCTTTTTGTTTTCCGATGACTTATTTTATATGCTCCAGTAAACTGGTTACTTCTAGTAATTTTGTTTATTTACCCCTAGACAAGTATCGAAGGCCAGTTGGTCTTATTGAGTTTTGATCACATTATTGTTACCAACGATGCTGTGGAGCATGAGGGCATGACAGATGGTTACAGTGACGCAGGTAATGTGAAGGAATGATGGTTACAGTGATGCAGGTAATGTGAAGGGAAGATGGTTACAGTGACCAAGGTAATGTGAAAGGAAGATGGTTACAGTGACGCAGGTAATGTGAAGGGAAGATGGTTACAGTGACGCAGGTAATGTGAAGGGAAGATGGTTACAGTGACCAAGGTAATGTGAAGGGAAGATGGTTACAGTGACCAAGGTAATGTGAAGGGATGATAATTACAGTGATGCAGGTAATGTGAAGGGATGATGGTGTGGGAAAACTTGATTCATGTAATTCATTTAAATTGATGGGGAGTTTCGCCCTAGCTGCCGTGGGGTGTAGACGTGTTGCCTGAGCCCTCCGGTAGTTGGTGGTTGTTTGCCGAGCCGCTCGGGGTGTGGGCGTCCCCACCCTCCCTACAGGTGGTGGTTGTTTGCCGAGCCGCTCGGGGTGTGGGCGTCCCCACCCTCCCTACAGGTGGTGGTTGTTTGCCGAGCGGCTGCGGGTGTGGGCGTCCCCACCCTCCCTACAGGTGGTGGTTGTTTGCCGAGCCGCTCAGGGTGTGGGCGTCCCCACCCTCCCTACAGGTGGTGGTTGTTTGCCGAGCCGCTCGGGGTGTGGGCGTCCCCACCCTCCCTACAGGTGGTGGTTGTTTGCCGAGCGGCTGCGGGTGTGGGCGTCCCCACCCTCCCTACAGGTGGTGGTTGTTTGTCGAGCAGCTGGGGGTGTGGGCGTCCCCACCCTCCCTACAGGTGGTGGTTGTTTGCCGAGCGGCTGGGGGTGTGGGCGTCCCCACCCTCCCTACAGGTGGTGGTTGTTTGCCGAGCGGCTGGGGGTGTGGGCGTCCCCACCCTCCCTACAGGTGGTGGTTGTTTGCCGAGCAGCTGGTGTTGACGTGGCACGTTTGCGATGGGAGGCTTTCTTCTCCCTGTTGTGAGAGTGAACTCCGTGGGCCTGGAGTTTACAGGCCGTGTTGGTTACCCTGCAGTTGAGTTTGTAATGTGTGACATGCTCCGTTTCCCGGTGGATGACGTCTATGGAGTTGAGCTGGTAACTGCTCACCGGGTTATTGTCAAATTAGTGACGGAGGAGGTGTACTGTGAGTTCCTCCTCCGTTTCGAGGGGCGTTCCTTGTCGCTGCCTGATGGTGTCGGCTCTGTGACCATTATGGACCTTAGTGCTGCCCTGACATATGTGTGTGAATGGGGCGCCCTTGGAGTTTCCCGAGGACCTACTCCGGCGTTACTTCCAGCAGTTTGGCGCTGTCATCAGTGTGCGTGTGAACACGCTGTCCTCGGGGAGGTATAAGGGTATGCGTACGAACATTCGTACCCTTGGGATGCGCCTGAGGTCGGACATTCCTTCTTCATTCTGGCTTCTGGGGTACTACATCCGGGCATACTATGCCCGGCAACCCGTACCTGTTTTCGGTGTGGCCTGTTGGGGCATCAGGCTGCAGGGTGCTCTGGGGCTGCAGTCGCTCCTGTGAACCTGTTCCGGGAGGAAGATTTCCTGCCACTCCCTGTTGGGGTGGATTCCGTGGGCGAGGATGTGGACGTCCTGTTGGCTGATGCGACTTCTCCTGTGTCGCCCGGCAGTCCTCCGGATGATGCGGCCCCTCCTCCGGGTGTTACAGTGATGTTGGCTGATCTTCCTGCTCCTGTCCCAGCTGCTCCCGTGGGTCTTCCGGATGGTCTCTGCGAGTCGTTGACGTCTTCGGAGCATCCTAATGTGTGCGGCCTGGTTCCCCCTGTGATTGAGGCTGCTGCCGTTCTGTTTTGTGACGGGCATCGGTTCGCACGGCTTGTGAAGCCTGTGGTTCTGGGTCCGCCTCCGGTTCTGAGGATGTGCAGCCGGAGCCCAAGTGTTCCCGGTGTTCTTCTACTGCCTGGGCTGTTGTGGAGGATTTCGTCGCCGGTGTGTCTTCAGGCAATGATGTGGTGGTTCTAGGTGCTGTGCACTCTATGTCGATGATGGTTGCTGACGTCCATGTGCCTGCTGATGATAATGTCTGTGCATATGATTTACCTCCTGTTCTTTCTCCTGCAGAAGGTTCTTCCCAGTGGGGGGATGTCGCTCCTACGGACGTGGGTGGTGAGGGTGCTGGTGCGAGCCATGGCCTCGTGCTAGTGCTGAAGAAGGATGCCCGGCGTGGGGGGTCCCTGCAGGTGCAACGTCAGGTGGTTGACGCGGGACCCGAGAGGCAGCCGAGGAGGCTCCCAGTGCACTGCCCATTGCCTGGCCTCTTAGGAAGACGCTCCTCCCTCTCGTCTTGGTCTCTGGCGTGGCGTATGATGATAAGAACCCCTTGCTGCTTGACATTGTTGACCGCGTGCATCCTGTTCCATGGCGCCCATCTTCCGTCTGGGTTCCGCAGGCTCGGTGTTTTGTTGTGGGTGTATCTTCAGGTTATCTTGAGGTGATTTCGGTGCTTTAGTGTCCCCGCGGCCCGGTCCTCGACCAGGCCTCCATCCCCAGGAAGCAGCCCGTGACAGCTGACTAACACCCAGGTACCTATTTTACTGCTAGGTAACAGGGGCATAGGGTGAAAGAAACTCTGCCCATTGTTTCTCGTCGGCACCCGGGATTGAACCCGGGACCACAGGATCACAAGTCCAGCGTGCTGTCCGCTGATGCCTGATCCTTGTACAGTTCATAGTAAACCTGTTGCGGATAACACCATGTTTTGCGAGGCGTATTGTGTTCGATTCCCGGCAGCGGAGTGGCCGGATAAATATGAGCAGTTTGAGTAATCTGTGTGATTGTGGTGTGATGGGACCTGTGGTTTGTTGTGCTATGTGTTGTACTTATTGTGCGCCCTTCACGCCGGTGTTATGTTTCGTTCTCATGACCTGGTTTTATTGTATTTATTGTATTTCTTAGCATGCTTTGCATGTAAATATAATAATAATAATAATAAAAGACGCAGGTAATACGATGGGAAGATGTTTAATATGTGGCAGTGAATACGAGCATTATTCTCACTGTAAAAAATCCAAATTGCATTACTCCGATCAGTCAAAATTGCCTAATAATTTTGCCAATGAAATTGTTATTAATAATAACAGGTTCAGGCATACTTTCATGCACAAACACACACACACAGAGTCATGAACAAAAACACTAAAGCGGTATACTCGCTGAGAATATTACACTAACTTATTGCTTTCATATGAAAAATATGTTAAGATATGAGGCCGTAAATTTGTGGGTGGTCTATGATATACTGCGAGCAGCTCATTGTGAGGCTCAGTGTATGTGATATACTGTGATGTATTGGTCTGCCCGCCACCACCACCACCAGTCTCCACCACCACCACCACCACTAGTCACTACCACCACCACCACTCTCCATCACCACCACCAGCCTCCACCACCACCAGTCACCACCACCTCTCTCCATCACCACCACCAGCCTCCACCACCACCAGTCACCATCACCTCCAGTCACTACCACCACCACCACTCTCCCTCACCGCCACCAGAGTCCATCACCAGCAGTCACTACCACCACCACCACCACCAGTCTCAGTGGTGACTGGTGGGGGTGATGGAGAGTGACTGGTGGTGATGAAAATACCACTCTCCATCATCACCACCTGACTCCACCACTATATACTATCTGGCCACACCACTATACGCCATCTGGCTACACCACTATACACCACCTGGCTACATCACTATACACCACCTGGCTACACCACCTGGCCACACCACTATACACTACCTGGCTACACCACTATACACCACCTGGCTATATCACTATACACCACTATTATAGTTGTGTATTGGTGGTGTTGTCGTGTTGTTCCTCCTTTACGGACAACTCAACCCACAACTCGGTAGAGTGCTTATACCTCACTAGGAGATCACACTAGGTGCTTCTGGCTCTTGGAGAGGGGCTCAACGTCATAGGGGATGCGGCTCCAACACTCAGCCTCGTTGTCACGTGCACACACCCACTCGAGCTGCTGTGACTCCCCACTCTCTCCTTATGTGATATGATCTCCTCAATCCCCTTTGACTTATTAATTTTCCATCCTACCCTGTCCACAGCGGTGGTTCTTGGTTCTTTCTTTCTCTCTCTCTTTCTTTACTATTTCCTGGGAAGCCTCACTAGGACAAGGGCAAACACCAGCAAATTGGAATGCATATACTGGACAAAGCACATGCACAATACATACACACATATAATAATAATGAATCCTATACTCTATAATATTTCAATCAAGTTGCACTCCAGCACCATCAGAACTCTATCATCAGCTTATCAAGTGGTATCCTATCTCCTGGTTCACCACCTGATACTATCAACCTCCTCAAGTAGATCAAGTCTACATACACTGTTGCACCATCAGCAAGAGAATATATATATATGTATCTATAAATGTGTACAAAGAAAATCAGCATGTGAATGCAATAACATATATCAGTATAAATGTTCCTTGATACACAACAATGATCAATGGATCACTCTATCAGTCCTAGAACACATACATCTGTAGGTAATCCAGCCTATGACTGTAACTCTAAACTTTAGTATAAAACACTCCTAGACATAAGAATGCAAACAACCACTCACCTCTCACTGCGTCTTGAACGCTAATGACAACCAAACACTATCAACTCCCTACAAGTAATCCACCAGAACTTCCCTTCCACCTCTGGAAGTTCACTACCCTGATATCTTCAGGTTCTTCCGGGTTTAATTACCAGGATCCTCTGCAGCTCCTCCAGGCTGCTACCATGAAGTTTCCTTGAGCAACTACGGTGCTTCACCCTTCTGCTAGGGTCCTCCACAGCTCTCTGGGCTGCTACACCATGAAGTTCCCTCGAGCAACTATGGTGTTTCACCACCTCTACAGAAGCACGTGACACTCCTCTTCACTGCTTCTCCTCACAGCTCGAGGTCCTCTCCTCCACTATCTTGGAGTCTCATCAATTACTCCCTCTGTGCTGGCTTCGAAGTTCTCAGCAACTTTTTCCCCAAAGACAAACCTGCAACCCATCGACACTCCAATAAAAATGTTTCCCCTTTAACACATAAACAAAAATAATCACACAATATGTTTGCCTCAAACCTCTATCTGTCCTCTACATACTGTGAGAGTGGACTCCCCCGTTGGGCGGGTCCATGCTCCACCTCGCCCGGTGGGCCTCACTCACTCCGGAGGGGCCTCCGCCGTCGGGAGCTCTCAGTCACCTGCCAGCGCTCAGAGGGGATGGACGTCGCTCCGTGTTCCTTCCTCTTCACTCTCTTATTTTAGGCTTCCTGCCTTACCATAACATTTCTAACTCATCAATAAACATTGCTACTGTCGCTGGGCACACGACCAACTACAAGCAATCACTATGAACTGGCTTAAATCGTGCTTACCACAGATTGTCTCGTCGAGGGCGCTCCTCCCTCTGACCGAGCCTAGTCAGGGCGTTCCACACAGCCCACGAAAATGTCTCTGGGCGGCTTAATACTCTCCTCGTCGAACAGGACTTGAGACCACAACGTTCCCAGCTCGATTCTACAGCTGGCACGTCTGCATACTTCTCTTCTCTTGGAGATATATCACTAGGGGTTCCCTTCTGACGGGAGCTCAAACGGAGTGCGGCTTTTCCCCTGCGATGTCTGGCCTCAAGTGAGGTCAAAGCCCTCCAGAAGCGAGCCTCACACCTCCAGCAAAATGTCCACATCTCCTAGCCAGTCATTTATCTGTTTTCTTCTTCACTGCCCATAATCTTAAATTGTTCATCATATCCAACCAGCTATTTTACATATGTGTTATCACCTCTATATTTCTCAGACCTTCTGGTTAGGTCAGGCTTGCTGAATAACTCTCAAAGGGAAGACTCGTTTCTCCTACAGGCTGATATCATAACACCACCTGGCTCCACGCTACACACCACCTGGCTACACCACTATACACTACCTGGCCACACCACTATACACCACCTGGCTATATCACTATACACCACCTGGCTACACCACTATACACCACCTGGTTACACCACTATATATTTAGCTTCGTTGCTTGTTGGTTGGAGTGTTGGATATGGCTCTACTTGGGACGGTAGAGAATACACAAGGGTGCCTCGCAGGACTCTAAAGATGTAAGACAATGGGTCTATGCCACCAAGGTCCTGTCTGCTCTAGACTTGAATATGCACTAACTACCTCTCGAGCAGCCCCCGCCGGCTCTATGGTGTGTGACGTCAGAGGCCTACTGCCTAAGGATTGGCAATACCGCAGCCATCTACAATTTGAAAGCTAACACTGCTTGGACGCGCTACCAAGTCGAGAACTCTGGTTAACGAATGATTCTGAAGGACCCAGGAGGCTTAATGTCTTAAAAAGCAACAGTTCAGATAACACAGTAAATGACAGGACAGGTGTGCATTTATTCTGACAACGCTTGGCATGTGCACAAAAAAATTAGAACTTAGTTTTACTCAGTGAAAAATCATGTGACAAAATGTAATGGTAACAATGCCTAATTGAAAAAGAGCAAGAACATATGCATGTCTTATCATCAGTATGAACAATACAACTCAAAGTATTCCATAAACAAAAGTTATCGACATCTTGTGTCAATGATATGTGCTTGGAAATAATACAAGACAATTATTGTCAAGTAAATGAAGGAAGAGTTATGTCCTAACAACCACAATGAATTTATAATTAGATAACAGAAAAAAATATGTACAATATCTACACAATATTTACACGGATTGGATCCAGAAGGTTAAAATCTTGCGGATAGCCGTCAGTCAGTCAACTCTGGGGTGACAAGAACTATTCCATGTCAGGAATCCCTGGCCTCAGTGTGGTTGCTAGAACACTAAGACAACTCTTGATGACATGCACTGTAAAAATACAAATGGCATGGTAAACGTCACACTAGCATATGATTAAGACATAAAACAAAGTTGAAATAATTAAATACATTGTTTGTACAGTGATAATAGGACACAAGGTAGAAGTACTGGGAAGTGAGGCAACAAACAAGAGAACTCATTCATGCAGGAGACTATAGTTTTCTGGGTTGGTCAAACAAAAACCAAACAATAACTGCATAATGCACTTAGTTATAGATTCTGTGAATGTCAACACCTAGTTCGTCAAGAGCACTATACAACTCTGGCTCTGACTGAAGGTCAGGAACAGATGAAACGCATGTTGCAAGCTCTCATCAGGGAAGTTAATCTTGTTAACATCAAACCAGTGCACTTGTGGGGAGTGCACAGTTGACGCAAGGTCTAAATCTAAGATTATAGGTGTTGGCATGAGGTAGCTCTACGTCAAGTGGTCTGTCAACTAGAGTAGGTGATGTCCCAATAGAAGAATCTGTCTGGGTATTTATATTGGCATCTTCTGCATCAATCTCGTCAACAGCCATTTTAGCTAACTTCATGTGGTCTAAATGTTCATTAAAATATACTCTCCTGTTAACAAATTCTTAAGTTTGTACTTGTTACCCCTTGATAAGCTCTATTACCTTATATGGAGCCAAAATTCCTTAGTAAGCTTGTACATAGGGCCAGACCTGTGTTGGTTAAGTATCATTACTACGGATCTGACAGTTACCTTACTTGGCTTAGCTTTTGCAATCCTAAGCTCGCGTAAACTCCGCATTTGCCTTGGACAAGTGTTCTCGTATTTTATTGAAAACTAGTTGCAATTGTCTACGCTTTACTTGAATACAATCTTCTAGGCTATGCAAAGAAGCATGGGGTACATTAATCAATTCATTTGGGAGGGTCTTATCTGTACCATAAAGAATAGCATGAAAGGGGTCTCTTGTAGAGGCATTAATTGAAGAACTTGTGGCACAGTCAACTAAGGATACAAACTCATCCCAAGTACTGTTATCAAAATTTAATATGACTCTCAGAGCATCTAACACTTTCCTGTTAGTACTCTCTGCTAACTCATTACTTGCTGGATGATATGTCATAATACTACACTTTTGAATGTTATATAAATCACACAAGTTAGTTAAGATACTATTACTAAACTCGGGGACAATTGTCTGAGAGAACAGTATTTGGCATACTGAATCTACAAATTATTTGGTAACGGAATGCACTGGCTATAGTTTCTGCTGTTTTGTTTGGGATAGGAATTAGTCTACAATGATACCCTATAACTCAGGCACCCCCTGAATCTTATCTCTTACTCCTGTGAGAGAATGAGAATGGAACACAGTGTCAGCAGCTGGCGAAACACTGACCTGAGAGATGGAAGCCAAACCCTACAACTACGATGCTTCAATTGAGTGCCTGTTTTCTCGGGTAAGCTATGGCGACAAGGACTTGACAAACCAGCGCTAGCAAATCGGCGGTCAACAAAATGAACATAATCTTTCTGGTGGTTGAACTCAGGACCAATTCTATACATACTACTTAACGGTATGACTTTATTTTTAATACTAATATTCCAACCGTGGGGAAACACTGCAATATTTTCATCCATCATGGTGTACAACCCTAGTAATATATCACCTGGAAAGTGGATACTGTCAACAACTAGGCATGTTACAGAAAGCATGATGTTCTTAAACTTGAGTGGAAGGTCTATTTTCACTTTGTTACTTTATTTCCAGAAACACCACTCAGAAAGTGTGGGTGACTTTCTTACTGTGACAAAGTGCTTACTTGCAAGTAATTAATTAATTGCAAGTTAATTACTAATTTACTAATTAATATATTTTATTAATTACTAATTACTAATTAATAATGTAATTACTTTAATTAATTAAATTAATTTGATTTAGGTTAATTGCTAATTTATATATTTTGCAATATCTCTAAGAGCTGATGGCTTGACAATATTTATTTTTGCACTCGAATCTATGAAGATTCTTAAAACTCTATCATATACTTGGGCAGATACGAGAGGAACTTCACTAGGAACTGTTCAATTTACTGCTTGTGACCTATGTTGCCTAGGTTGTCTGTGCCTGGTATGGGTCAAATTCCCTTGGATTCCGTCAACATCTACCATAGGTCTATTGTCAGTGTCCTCCTCTGGCAAGTGTCCAAATCTGGGTAGCTACTGAATACACAGGGAGGGCGCTAGGACTGGCTACCTTGATTGGGTAAGAAGGTTGAGAAGGTTGCATTGAGATTCCCCCAACGAAATGGGGTGAAAATTCTGAGCTCCAGAGCTCTGTGACCTGGTATTGTAGTTGGAGTGATTATTGTAATTACGGGAATACTGATACTGTCTTGGCTGACCATGGGAACCACGAGCTGAGGATGACCTTTGCCGAGTTCTACAATCTGCAGTTTGGTGACCAACTTGTTTATGGTATTTACAATATGGGAGCCTTCAGTAATTGGAATGATGAGGGGAGTGAGAATATTGTCTAGGGGTGATGACCTAGGTGCAGACCAGCATACCTTTGCTAAGTGGATCATGTTTCCACAATGCCAACACACGGTTGTGGTTGGTCGTGGACTGTAGCGTCTTTGTAACTTATGAGGAGGAGAATTTGACTGCTGGTTACGACCAATGGTGTGGTTCTGCCACCAAGAAGTTTGTGGGAAGAGGGCACTGAGGGCTTGCTACTACATTTACAGTGTCAGGGGGTGGCAATCATTCGGCAGTTTGGGGAGCTAGTTTATCTGCAGCCTTATTCAAATCTTCAAACACTTCCCCAATTTCATGTCTAGGACCAACATTTTGCTGTTGTAGGAGAAGTCTAGTGTGCTTTGGTGGCAAAATGTGTTAATGTCCCAAAAGCTGTCATTTTGGTCATTGCCACTAAGGTCAGTAGTTTGTCTTCGTTCATCCATCATGAACTCAACATTGCAGACTTTAAAGCATTTAAATAATAGTCTAATCGGCTGGTAAATGCATTATAGTATTGACCAGATTTTCTTAACTAACCTATATGGGTCGAGATCTCCCCTGTTGACAAAACGTCAGAATTGTTTTTTAATTTTTCGTATGACTGAAGACTAACAATGGTTTTTTTCATCTACGACCACTCTTGCATCACCTCGAGTGTAGTCGACAGACAACCCAGCGAATGCTAAATATTCATCATCAGAAGGCTCAGAAAACTGAGCTTTGGCCCTCGCTTCTACTTTACTAAACCATGACACAAGAAAGCGAGATTCTCCTGCAAAAAAGTGGTGTGGCCATCTCCTGCACTGAACGCTAAACGTTATTTTGAGTAGCCTCTCAATTTGCACCAGAAGGAGTTACAACAGTGGTAGGCATTGTCACTACAGTGTAGCTTTCATTGGGACAGATTATAATTAGACATACCTGGCATAAGCACAAATTACAAAATATAACACACTCAGAATGACAAACTAGGCTCAAGTAAGTGAATGGCAAAAATAAAAATTTTAAATGTAGTTAGGCAACAAAATTGTTAATTAAACTAGCAATCTGGTATGAATATGACTTGAAATTCACTTTATGTAATTAATTGAACCAGACTAAGCATAACAAATTTGATTATATAATACGAAGGAGTTGCAAATTCTCTCCCTCAAAAAATTCACCAATCAATATATGACAAGAATACAATATGCTCAGTAATTAAATAATGCAGAAATGTCGGAAAATCCGACACCATTTAATAATCATACAGATAATAGCTGTATTGTATAAACAAGTTACCCATAGAAAACGTAACTTGTAGTGGAATTACCATCTAAAGAAAACGGGATATCATCACCACATACTATTATATTCACCAGCTATTCTGCTGGGAATTATTCTTAAATACATTAGTCTTTGGACTTTACCATCAGAAAAACATCTCATATAAATTAACTTAATTATCAATATTAAAGTAGAGTAAATGTGATCCTTCTATCACTTATTGACATCTGGACAATGTAGGCCAGGCGTCAGTGAGGAAGGAGGGGCAGCCATTGTTGTTGTCACCTCCGAGACGCGTGGAGCAAATTCGGCTCCTATTATATCTGGACAATGTCGGCCAGTAGCGTCAATAGTATGGAGTGTTAGACATTGCCATTGTTTATACTAGACCAGAGGCTCACGGGAGCAAATACGGCTCCTGTTAATTTTACTTGGACGTAGTGTTATGGAAACCAAAGGTGTACCATCTTCAACATGCTGTCAACAAATCAAGTTAAGTGTTCTTTCCGAAACCCATTATCTATCATTAGTGGCCATTAATGTCATTGGGTAGGGTTAACCGGTTAGAGCACGAGATAGCCTCAAACTAAAGGTAATTAAGCCAGGTCTTTATTGTTCCATGTACAGTGTTTCTCTGATATACCTGTCATATATAGGATTCTGGCTTTACAGCTAGCGCCCTTTTAACAGGTCAAGACGAGGAAGTATCTTTTGTGCATCAGTTACCAGGGTGATGGAAGCTACCTCAAAGAGGGAAAATGTGGCGTCTACAACCTAGTTATACCTGGTGGACTAAAGCTTGCTGTACAAATAAGATAAGGAACCTTTTCAATGTATGTAGTCTAATACTGTAGTTTGATTGGCTGCATATATATAAATTTAATTAATATAAACCACCCTAATGTGTAGAGGATCGATTTGTGAGATTGAGACTATTGCAGAAATACAGTCTACTTATCATTATACAAATTGCTATCGAAGTATATAAATTAACGTAAATATAAATTCATATAAATTAAATAAATATAAATCTCACAGGTCGGTTCCCACATTATTTGGTCATCTTCGAACCGGATGATGGATTATTTGATCCTTTGAACCCACATTTGGTCATCTTAGTACCGGATGAACCAGTTAACCAGTGGATTCATTAAATAAACTAGTGCTACAAGGCCAGCCAGTCAAAGACAGCGGCGTTGCCTCGTGGGAGCTCAGGAGCCCCCCCTCAACTGAGTTCAGCTTCGTCAGCGGTTTCATGCACACCCACAGATATTTGGTGGCGTGTTATTTCGTGAAATGACAGCGCTAATATTGAAGCCAGCCAAATTAGTGACTGTGTCTTCGCGATATTGTTCACGGATTTCGTGGTGTTAAATTTCGCGAGAGATTATCTACGAATTTTGTGGAGTTTATTTCGCGAGGTCACTAATAATATTTAATACTTCTTGATAATATTAGAAGTTTCATAGGGGCTAATTAAGAGGCTATTATCAATAATTGTATATATTATTTCTCCAAAATAGAGAATCATTTAATATATATTGCACTAGTGATCACAGTATAATATTTACTAATTGCCAACCCACAACAGGGTAGGATATGACTAGTTGAACTATTATTGCTCATCCTAGTCCCATTATTACCATAGTCAGTTGTACTATATTGATCAACCTAACACCATTAATGAATGGTCCAGACCCTATTTTAGGTGTAATTTTTATCAACTCGAATTGAGTTGTATATATAATAATTTACTTATGATCATTACACCTTTGAGTGATTAATTAGTGTCTCTACCATCCTAGGGTGATATAGAAGAGCTAACCTAAAGGTACTTCCAGTGACACTGGTTTATCACTCAAATCATTAGTGTGTATGATTGTATATATATAATGTGTATTAATTTTAAGTGCTAACCTCTAGTAGAGGTAGGATTATTGCCTAGTGAGTGCAGAATTTGACCCTAGGCTACCATCAGTGCTTGTTCAGTATTATGAGCAGCCCAAGTACAAGCCCACAAGGCTTCACCAACTAGCCAGTATGGATAATGCAGGGAGAATGAAAAGAACCCTTGCAGGTCTTAAAGGCCACTTAACAAGACAGATCAAGAAATGTGAAGATTTGTCACAACAATCTCAAGTTGATTATGCTGACCTGGAAAGCTATTATCAAGCAGCTGCAGGTAAATTTGAGCAAATCAAATGCCAAATGGCTGTCCTTGTGGGGACAGACTACTACCATCGATTCATTGGTAGCCCTACTAAATATCAGGGCATAACCATGTTAAACTCTGCAGGAGGTAAATTACTCTCAGGCCCAGTATCAAGCCGGGAGAGACCTATGCCTGCAGATAAACAATACCAGTAGAAATCTAAATTTGTCAGCTGATTATATTTCTCCAGTAGCATTATACTAAGGAGATTACAGCTGACTATACCAACAGAGGTTGATGTTAGTATCTTCATTTAAAGCTGAAGATGAGTTCATGAGGCCTCAGTGGCAAATCAGTGAACAGTAGCCTAAACAGCTACAAGTCACTGCGACCAATGTCACTGAACCCACTGCAGTCTCAGAACCATACTTTACTTTAATGATGAGCTTATTCAATCTTCTGAATCAATTAACTAAATTAAACCCCAATAAATCTGATGACTGATTTGATACATTTATTATTTAATCAAGATGTATTCCATGGGCCTCAGTGTTTATATATCAGTGACCAGTTACCTGAACAAACTTCAAGTTATATCTAATGTCACTGATCTCACTGCAGTCCCTGGATCATACTTGACTGTAGTACTTGATCACATTCAGTCTTCTGGGTTAAATAATATGTAATTAGGCTTGAATATTAGCCTTTCAAGAGTTGACAGGGAAATGAAATCGCATTAGACTTCTAACCCCTGCAACTCTAGTACGGGACATCCGTCCTGTACGAACAGACGCACAAATGTGTGATTACTAACTACTAACATCAAATTAATCTAATAATTCAAAGGAGGAGTATCGGTGTTCGTCTTTTCTAAATAGGACTTCGACCCGTGAGCAGCCCCTGGGGAATTATGTCGGAAAATCCGACACCATTTAATAATCATACAGATAATAGCTGTATTGTATAAACAAGTTACCCATAGAAAACGTAACTTGTAGTGGAATTACTGTCTAAAGAAAACGGGATATCATCACCACATACTATTATATTCACCAGCTATTCTGCTGGGAATTATTCTTAAATACATTAGTCTTTGGACTTTACCATCAGAAAAACATCTCATATAAATTAACTTAATTATCAATATTAAAGTAGAGTAAATGTGACCCTTCTATCACTTATTGACATCTGGACAATGTAGGCCAGGCGTCAGTGAGGAAGGAGGGGCAGCCATTGTTGTTGTCACCTCCGAGACGCGTGGAGCAAATTCGGCTCCTATTATATCTGGACAATGTCGGCCAGTAGCGTCAATAGTATGGAGTGTTAGACATTGCCATTGTTTATACTAGACCAGAGGCTCACGGGAGCAAATACGGCTCCTGTTAATTTTACTTGGACGTAGTGTTATGGAAACCAAAGGTGTACCATCTTCAACACGCTGTCAACAAATTAAGTTAAGTGTTCTTTCCGAAACCCATTATCTATCATTAGTGGCCTTAATGTCATTGGGTAGGGTTAGAGCACGAGATCAAACTAAAGGTAATTAAGCCAGGTCTTTATTGTTCCATGTACAGTGTTTCTCTGATATACCTGTCATATATAGGATTCTGGCTTTACAGCTAGCGCCCCTTTTAACAGGTCAAGACGAGGAAGTATCTTTTGTGCATCAGTTACCAGGGTGATGGAAGCTACCTCAAAGAGGGAAAATGTGGCGTCTACAACCTAGTTATACCTGGTGGACTAAAGCTTGCTGTACAAATAAGATAAGGAACCTTTTCAATGTATGTAGTCTAATACTGTAGTTTGATTGGCTGCATATATATATAAATTTAATTAATATAAACCACCCTAATGTGTAGAGGATCGATTTGTGAGATTGAGACTATTGCAGAAATACAGTCCACTTATCATTATACAAATTGCTATCGAAGTATATAAATTAACGTAAATATAAATTCATATAAATTAAATAAATATAAATCTCACAGGTCGGTTCCCACAAGAAACAATCAATTGCACTCACGGAAATCAAATTAACATGTAATGTAGGAAATATGGATTAGCACAAAAAAACACAAAATCAGAACAGTTAATTGACTCAGTTGGAAATCACTTCAGGAAAATTGGTCAATCAATTTAATAAAACCACTGGCAATATGTCATCAAGAATTTAAAACAAAATTGACTTTCTGTAAAAGTTTAAATGAAATGGACTGTTGAAAATATAGTTACTTAGCAAATGGTATAACAACTGCTGTAATTAACAGGTAAAAATACTGAGCACAGGTTAAGTGAGCAACACTTAAATTGTTAACATGCCATGGTAACATACAAACTTTTAATACTGAAAGAACAATTTCAATATAAAATCTGAGGAAAGTATAAAAATTACTCTATTGTGCAAGTCCTTCACTGCTGGACAAACTATTGTTTCTTACTGTACTGAATCAGAATGTATTTGTAACACTCGTGTACCACTACTAATGCACAATGGAAATGTTGAAAAACACCATACACAGAAGCTGTGTGCGGAGAGGGCAGCCAACTCCTCTGTTATCAAGTCACTGAAGGTAGCAATATATATTGTGGGGGAACCGACTGTGATTTATATTTATTTAATTTATATGAATATATATATAATTATATTTACATTAATATAAATATTTCGATAGCAATTTGTATGAGGTTTAAGCGGACTGTATTTCTGCAATATTCTCACAAATCGACTCCTTACACATTAGGGGAGTTTATATTAAATTTATATATATATATGCAGCCAATCAAACTACGGTATTAAACTACATATATTATTAATGATAATTGAGAGGCCTTATCTTATTGTATAGTAGGCTTAGTCCACCAGGAATAAACCAGGATGATGACACCAAATAATCCTCCTGTGAGGCAAGCATCCACCACCCTGTACTGATGTACCAAGATTAATTCTTGCTTCCTCTTCTATACCTGTTAAAAGGACACTTCCTGTAAAGCAGGAATCTTATATATGACAGCTATATCAGAGAAAACACTGTATGTTATATAAGATAAGGACCAAGGAGTAATTACTTGGGTTTAGCCACTTGTTCGTGTTCTAACCGGTTTGCCCTATATCTACCAAGCATTAACTGGCCAGAAATTTGGAAATAAACGGGTTTCGGTAAGACACTTCCTTTGTTTAGATGTTGACAGCGTGTTGATGATGGAAGAAGCACTAATTTGATCTCCATAACACTTCGTCCAAAGGAGAATTATAGGAGCTGAATTTGCTCCAGCGCCTGTTCGTAAACAATGGCTGACCTCTCTCTCTCTAACCGACGCCTGGCTCTCCTTGTCCAGATGTAAATAATTAATAGAAAGGTCACATTTACTCTATTTTGGTACTGATAATCATGTTAATTTAAATGAGATGTTTTTATGATGTTAAAAGTCCAAAGACTACTGTATTAAGAATAATTCCCAACAGAATAGCTGGCGAATTTATAGCATGATGTGGTAATGATATCCCGTTTTCTATTGACGGAAATTTCCACTACAGGCTACATTTTCTATGGGTTAACTTGTGTATACAACAGCAGCAAAATTGTCTGCATTTGTATTTAATATTAGTAAATGGTGTCGGGTTTTCCAACACATGATACAGTGTTATTTCCCTGGTAGTTCGCTATTACAGCATAGTACAGTAAGCCTCGGCTATCAAATACTTAACTCAGAACTGCAGGACATGCAATTCAACAGTAGCCAAACAGGAAAACAGTGTCACAGGAGCGTGTTGAGAAGCATCGTGGAGTTTGTTTACTTTTTGAGCACGACAACAGCGCGCGATGCGGCGACACGAAGCTTGGGCTGACGTCATGGGTTGCTGTGACATCATGGACTTGGAGATGACGTTATCAAGAGATCGACGATGTTGCAGAGACGATGATGTTACGACGATAACAACGAAGGAAGCATAGGTGACATTCACTAGCTTGACAAAAAGTTCACTGAAGGGTGATGGAGCAGTAGCGATGGCGGTGATGGTGGTGGTGGGGCTGGTGACGTCATTAGTCAAGCAGTAGGTTAACACCAAATTGTTCTTCCGAAAACTGCACAACACATCGGATGAGCAGGACAAGCAATGGACTGGGAGAGGCAGGTGCCGACGATGGCAGTTGCTGGAACCATACAGGCGAACACACACAAGGCATGTGGTGGGTAGCGGGGTGGCAGGTGGCTTGATTCAGACGCCGGGATATTCAAAATGGCTGGCGCGGGAATTATCCTCTCCCGTTACTGGTGAAAAATTGTGCTTGCTGCTAAATATCGTGTCTCACTTGATGAGAACGGTGACCTAGAGCAGTGGTGGATGGTAGAGCATCGGACTGGTATGATAAAGAGTGACGATGCTTTGAGTGTAGCTGTGGCGGTGAGCATTTGAGTTTTCCGGCTAAGAAAAAAAATTCTGATATTCCACTGCTGCTACCAATATTCGACTTCGTTGCTTGTTGGTTGAAGTCTTGGAGATGGCTCTACTTGGGACGTTAGAGAACACACAAGGTTACTTCACAAGACTTTATTGAGAGAGGAAATATAAGTGATCTATGGCACTACAGTCCTACCTGCTCTAGACTTGAGTATACACTAACTACCTCGCGGGTGGCACCCGCCGGGTCTATGGTGTGACATCAGAGGTCTACCACCTCAGGACTGGTTATACTCCAACCGTCTACAATTTGAAAGCTGACATATACACCGCCTGGCTAAAGTGATGAAGATAGACGTAGGGAGCAGAAGACCAAACATAAGGTACCAGCTGGGAGAGGAAATCCTCCGGAAAGAGAGAAAGACCTGGGGGGTTGATATCACACCAGACCTGTTCCCTGAAGCCTTCATCAAAAAGATAATATCAGCGGCGTATGCAAGCCTGGCGAACATTAGAACTGCTTTCAGAAACTTTTGTAAGGAATCATTCAGAGCCTTATATACCACATATGTCAGACCAATACTGGAATATGCGGCTCCAGCCAGGAGTCTACAAATAGTCAAACACAAAAGAAAGTTAGAAAAGGTTCAGAGGTATGCCACCAGGCTAGTCCCTGAGAGGTATGAGCAACGAGGAAAGACTAGAGGAACTAAACCTCAGAGTTAGGGGAGACATGATTACCACCTATAAAAATTTTCAGCAAAATTGACAGGGTAAATAAAGACTAACTATTTAGCTTAGGTCTTATGCAAACAACACGACACAGGTGGAAATGTATATCAGAACAACCAATATATCAGGGAGCCAACGTTACTAAAATGAGGAGATCCTCGAGGACACATAGTCACTCCAACTTATCACAACTACATATGGGTGATGAACTTCCAGACAGGCGCCCCAAAACTAATCACGGTGTAATCAATTAAAAACAAAAAACAGAGCAGACACCCTCTCGTACTGCTGCTTTTTCTGACCCTGCACTAAGTCAGACCACTTACTGGAGAACCACCCGGAATTGTACCAAATGGCAGAGAAGGGGCTTACGTCACTAAGATGGGAACTTGGCTCAGAAACCACTTGTGGTCATGTTTTAACACCCAAAACTGAGCCACCAATGACGTGTCCTTCCCTCTTCAATTTGGGTGTCTTCCTTCTGCAGGTCGGAGCATTTATCTCTCTCTCTCTCTCTCTACTAGAGCCCTCACAGAAACTAAGTACAAAGTTGTCTAATAGACAAGCATTTATTACAAACACAAGAAAGCACAAATATAATAAGTTTTTATCCATATTTAATAAAATAAATTATAAATCATATATACATAAATTTACAAGGCAATACTAAATTTCATATACAGTAATTTAATTCTCAATAAGCAAGTGTTTCATATTATCACAGAACATGAACTTTAAACTCCTAACTGTTATACTTATTTTTCTTTAAATTGATTTACAATTTTAGAGATTATATTTAAATTAATTTACAGGGGAAATTATTACATTTACATATATTTTATATAATTCTCAGTAAACAAATTTTCCACATCATCACCGAGCATGAGCTTTAAATCCCAAATGTTATACTTGATCCTTCCTCGCAAGAACTTCAATATTTTGTCTACTGAGTAACACTCCTGCCTGCCTATCCACACACAGTAACCCTCCTGCCTGCCTATCCACACACAGTAACCCTCCTGCCTGCCTATCCACACACAGTAACCCTCCTGCCTGCCTATCCACACACAGTAACCCTCCTGCCTGACTATCCACACACAGTAACCCTCCTGTCTGTCTATCCGCACACAGTAACCCTCCTGCCTGCCTATCCACACACAGTAACCCTCCTGCCTGCCTATCCACACACAGTAACCCTCCTGCCTGCCTATCCACACACAGTAACCCTCCTGCCTGCCTATCCACACACAGTAACCCTCCTGCCTGCCTATCCACACACAGTAACCCTCCTGCCTGACTATCCACACACAGTAACCCTCCTGTCTGTCTATCCGCACACAGTAACCCTCCTGCCTGTCTATCCACACACAGTAACCCTCCTGCCTGCCTATCCACACACAGTAACCCTCCTGCCTGCCTATCCACACACAGTAACCCTCCTGCCTGCCTATCCACACACAGTAACCCTCCTGCCTGCCTATCCACACACAGTAACCCTCCTGCCTGCCTATCCACACACAGTAACCCTCCTGCCTGCCTATCCACACACAGTAACCTTCCTGCCTGACTATCCACACACAGTAACCCTCCTGCCTGACTATCCACACACAATAACCTTCCTGCCTGACTATCCACACACAGTAACCCTCCTGCCTGCCTATCCACACACAGTAACCCTCCTGCCTGCCTATCCACACACAGTAACCCTCCTGCCTGCCTATCCACACACAGTAACCCTCCTGCCTGCCTATCCACACACAGTAACCCTCCTGCCTGCCTATCCACACACAGTAACCTTCCTGCCTGACTATCCACACACAGTAACCCTCCTGCCTGCCTATCCACACACAGTAACCTTCCTGCCTGCCTATCCACACACAGTAACCCTCCTGCCTGCCTATCCACACACAATAACCTTCCTGCCTGACTATCCACACACAAAAAATGTAATCAGAAAGTAGCATAATTATTGTATTTTTAATTTTCTTGCATTTTATGTCAATATGAAACATTAAAAACCTCATAAACTCCACTCAAATACTTGGTCCACATGAAGCTTTAAGAGTGTCTCTAATCCAGTTTACAAGAACAACTTTCTGCTTACAGAAATAAAATAGTAGGCATCCTTCAGTCTCGGGAGACTATGGAGTTGCGCCCTAGTTGTCAATCCTGGTGCAGCGTCTGGTGTGACTGATGAGGCCAATCTGAGAGTGGCAGTCCATCCCACACTGAGCACAAACGAAGTCTGATTCTGGTCTGTCTTCCTGGTTACCGGCTTTCCTTCTCTGTCTCTTTGCCTCCAATTCCTTGGCAAGTGACTCCTCGAACTTGGAGAGACCTCTTTGAACAGACTGCCTCCAGGCTGAACGGTCTGCAGCCAGTGTCTCCCATATAGCAAGATCGACGTCCATGGCTTTCAGGTCCCTCTTGCATACGTCTTTGTACCGTAGCTGGGGCTTGCCTGTTGGACGCTTTCCCTGCCTCAGCTCTCCGTACAGGAGATCCTTGGGGATCCTGCCGTCGCCCATTCGCACAACGTGCCCGAGCCAGCGCATTCGTCTCTGTTTCAGCATTGTGTACATGCTGGTGATTCTTGCTCTCCCCAAGACGTTGTTGTTTGTCACCTTGTCCTGCCAGGTGATGTCCAAGATGTGTCGAAGGCAGCGCATGTGATAGGCATTCAGCTGTCTCTCCTGACGGGCGCGGAGTGTCCAAGATTCACTGCCATAAAGGAGAGTGCTCAGGACACAGGCTCTGTAAACCTGAATCTTAGTATACTCAGTTAGCCTATTGTTGGCCCACACTCTCTTTGTCAGTCTAGACATGGTAGTAAATGCCTTACCGATGCGTTTGTTTAGCTCTGTATCAAGAGAGAGGGAATCAGAGATTGTGGAGCCCAGGTACACAAAGTCATGAACGACTTCCAGTTTGGAATCAGAGATGCCGATGTCAGGTGGGGAGTCCACTCCTTGTCCCATGACTTGTGTTTTCTTCAGACTGATGGTGAGTCCCAAAGCCTGAGAGGCCTCGCTGAAGCGGGTTATGAGCCGTTGGAGGTCTTCAGCTGAGTGGGCAGTGACTGCTGCGTCGTCGGCAAAAAGGAAGTCGCACAGACACCTCAGCCGAACCTTCGTCTTGGCTCTCAGCCTGGCGAGGTTAAAGAGCTTTCCATCCGACCTGGTCTGGAGGTAAATACCTTCCGTGACAGATCTGAAGGCGTGCCGCAGCATAACTGCGAAGAAAATCCCGAATAGGGATGGAGCCAGTACGCAGCCCTGCTTTACTCCACTTTGGATGTCAAAGGCGTCTGATGTTAGGCCATCAAAGACCACGGTGCCCCTCATGTTCTCATGGAAAGATCTGATGATGCTGAGGAGCCTGGGTGGGCATCCGATCTTGGGGAGGATCTTGAACAGGCCATCCCTGCTGACGAGGTCGAAGGCCTTCGTCAGATCTATGAAGGCTACGAAGAGTGGCTGCTTCTGTTCCCTGCATTTCTCCTGCAGTTGTCTGAGGGAAAAGACCATGTCGATGGTGGACCTGCCAGCTCTGAATCCGCATTGTGATTCTGGATAGACTCTCTCTGCAAGTACTTGGAGCCTCTTCAATGTGACTCTAGCAAACAGCTTTCCGACAATACTGAGGAGGGAGATTCCACGGTAGTTGTTGCAGTCGCCCCTGTCACCTTTATTCTTATACAGCGTGACGATGTTGGCATCCCTCATGTCCTGTGGCACCTCTCCTTCTTCCCAGCAAAGGCAGAGAATTTCATGCAGCTCTATGAGCAGGCTACCTCTGCAGCACTTCAAGGTCTCAGCAGGAATGCCATCTTTGCCAGGACCAGAAGCAAGGGAGTCTAGGACATCGCTGAGTTCTTCCAGGGTCGGTTCACTGTCGAACTCCATTAACACGGCAGACACTCAATGGCGCTCAGGGCATCTTCGGTGACCACATTGTCCCTGGCGTAAAGCTCAGAGTAGTGCTCGACCCAGCGCTTCAGCTACAGTGTCCGGTCCTGAATCACCTCGCCAGTGGCAGATTTCAGAGGAGCGGTCTTCCTCTGGATTGGGCCGAGGGCCTGCTTGATGCCATCATACATTCCCCTTACATTGCCTGTATCCGCTGCAGTCTGTATCTGGGAGCAGAGTTGGAGCCAATAGTTGTTGGCACATCGCCTGGCGCTCTGCTGCACTTTGCGGCGGACGGCCCGAAGGATCTGTAAGTTGTGCTGACTTGGGCAGGCTTTGTAGGCTGCCAAGGCGTTTCTCTTCTCTTCGATGACAGGTGTCATCTCTTCCGAGTGAGCCTCGAACCAGTCTGCCGACCTGCTGGTCTTCTTGCCAAAGGTGGAAATGGCAGCGTTGAACACAGCGTCTCTGAAGTGCTCCCATCTTTTACAGGCAGTGACCCCGGCTAGGCCAGGGAGAGCTTCCTCGAGCACGCGTGCAAAATCTTCCACCTTGTCCTGGTTGCGGGTCTTGGTGGTGTCGATGCAAGGTCTGCCCACCTTTTTCGAGTGGTGAATCTTCTTTGGTTGCATCTTGACCCTGCTACATACCAGGGAGTGGTCGGTGTCACAGACAGCACTCTGGTAGCTACGCGTAATCTTGACGCTGGGTAGACTTGCACGCCTGGTAAGAATCAGGTCAAGCTGGTGCCAGTGCTTGGATCTGGGGTGTCTCCAAGATATTCGGTGTAGAGGCTTTGTGCAGAAGAACGTGTTGGTGACACAAAGACCATGAAGGCAGCAGAGTTCTAGCAGACGTTGCCCGTTCTCATTCATCCTCCCTATGCCGAATTGACCCAGGCAAGTGGGCCAAATGTTGTGCTCGGCACCCACTCTGGCGTTAAAGTCGCCGAGGATGAACAGTGGCTCCTTTACAGGGATTCTCGCTATGACTCTGTTGAGGTCATCGTAGAATTTTTCCTTTGCCTCTGCTGGAGAAGTCAGGGTTGGTGCATATGCACTAATTACATTGACTGGTCCTGTTTGGGAGTGCAGTTGCAGAGACAGAAATCGTTCGGTTTCCCCAGTCGGTGGCATAATGTGTCCCAACAGTGCATTCCTGACGGCAAATCCCACACCATGTTTTCTGATCTCATCTGGAGGTTTTCCTTGCCAGAAGAAAGAGAAGGTCCTAACTCTCTCACAGATTCTGATCCTGGGAGCCTGGTCTCTTGGAGAGCAACAATATCCATCTGCAGCTTGCTCAGCTCCCTATCGATGATTGCTGTTTTTCGGGCGTCATTGATTTCTTGCAGGTCGTCAGAGAAACCTGGTGTCAGTGTCCTGATGTTCCATGTGCCCAGCTTTAGGGCAGTTGATATTTTCTTGTTTGGCTTGGTAATGCTTGGTGCAAAGTTGTCGGGTCGCTTGTCGGTTTTCACCCTAAACCCCACGCACCCAGTGAGGTTAACGGATCGTGGCGAGGCAACACCTTATTGGCTGGGGTTTGCCCAGCTTGAGGCGGGTGGTAGCTGCCCAGTGGGGTGCGATGACCCCTCCCACCGTCGGGAGCAACCCCTGGCGTCACACTCTTCGCCAATCGAGAAGAAGACTTACAACCGGCAGACTGTCGCTTCCCGTGTTGGTTCGACGCTGTGAGGCGAAGCTGGAGTGTCCTCTCCAGGGCGCAAAGCCTGGGTAGGTAGATATGGAGGAGAAGCTGTTACCCATGAAGCAGGTCCCCCCCTCTCCACGTTGCTGAAATTATCCAATAGAAAGGCAAATGCCAATACACATAGTTCCAGCAACGTCGCAGGAGCTGCCAGAACGAGGTCGACGTCAACAACGAACTGCCTTAGGGGCTCCAACTCCGGATTTTTCCTCGAGATTGACTCCTGAAGCCTTTCCCAAAAAAGGGGTATGGCCGCAAGGCAGCGGAGGCTTAAAATCAGGGTTTTCCTTCCCCTAGATGGGCTGCCTTCCCAGGCTATCGAGTCCCATCTACCCGGAGCAGCTAGTTTTAAGGCGCCAGAGGCACGCCCTCGCCCCTTCTCCTGTCGGTAAAAGTAGTTCCGCCGGACTTAGACTAAGCCACCCGTGCAGGCCAGGAGTTGGACTTAGTTGTCAGAGGCTATTTGAGACGCATGCCGTATAGGAGCATTTTATAGGTCATGGGAGCTCGTCCCCCATTACCACCCTCTGGCTATGACAACCCCTTGGAACCAGAAATAAAATATATGCATATTATTCTCAATTTCAGTACATTGGTTACACCTATTGTTGTCCTTAATACCCAACATCAACAACCTATCATTAGTAGGGAGGGTCTCATGAATATAGCGCACGTTGTTTTGGGGCAATATATTTAACATGAAGGTTTGCCCATATTACTTGCCAGCTAAAGAGTGGATATGCCTCCTCTACTCTAGGAACTATATTGGAGAGGAGAATATCATACACTTGTTAACTGTTAATCATTAAAAAAAAAACTTCAATATTACAAATCCGCCTGAGAACATCAATTCCACATGAATAAAAGTGAGGTGAAATAAAGGCAAGGTCACTATACTCAGGCATATGTATCAAGTAGCTAACACGTAATTTACAAATAATTAGACGTTGCTTTGGACGGGGTCCCCCATCTTGCAGCTCTTGTCTTAGTCCCAAACCTCCAGAGGTCAGTAAAGCATCAACTCAGCAAATGACGACATACATTAATATATATAGGTCAAGTAATACAACAGTAATAAAATGGTTGGCCGTACGATGGTCAATATGTGTGGGGAATCTGGTTCTAGTTTAGATGCTAATAAAATGTATAATTCTATGAATGGAAAAAATATATATAATTCTAAGAAAGCTCGAAGGACCAGAATACGATGTTAAATGAGAGAACCAGTGACTTATGGATCTCTATGATTAAATGCAAGAAATTCTGTTCTGATGCAATTAACCGTAAAATTCTATACATTCTAGAACTGTTTTCCATGACACACTTTTAGGAGGTATTCTATGAGGTTAGTCTACATAATGCATAATGTGTATAATAAATTGTAGACATGATAAATATAGTAAATGCATGTGTATAAATATTGTTACATATTAATGATTAATAAAATATTCTTATATAAATTTGGAAATCCAAGAAAATGTTATCAATGAAATAAATTAGCATTAAGATCTATCTACACAACTATAAAAAACAGCTTAGCTGTTTGATGTATTTTTACATTACATTACATTTATTTTACGTTTATATTATGTAAAGGATCCGTATGCGTATACTCGTCGCCTGGAATCGTGTTTCATGAGGCTTCAGCTGGGAGCCCGTGAGCGTCCAGGAAGTTTCACCTCACTTGAGTAGATACTCAAGCTGAAAGATGAGTTAAATATAAATTCTGTTGAAGAATGTATGACTCCATTAATATTCATGTAAAGTAATATGAATAGCGGAGTGATAGGCAACTCACAATATTATTATTGGGGGCTCACCTCCTAACGACATACTGTCCTATCTATCCTATCTGTACTGTCCTATGATGTTTAATGTGGCCACAAGAAAACAAATAGGAACAAACTAGTATGTAGGACACGGTGTCTGTGATGAGATAAAGCTGCTGCGTCTCATAGGTGTAGGTGCTTGGATAACTATCTATGAAGACGAATTCGGTCAGCTCTCACACACGCCTCCCAAAATATGGCGTCGCTTCACAGTCTCTTTTTCCTTCTTCCTTCCCTCTCGGGGGACGCGCATGCGTGATAGTTCCTAGTGGGGGGCCCGAGCATAAATGTTTTTGGTTAATTAAAGTTAAATAGGGAAGGAAGTGTTTTTGACGACTGTTTATAGCATAATTCAATACATTATGTGGTAATGTTTGATTCTCGCAGTGCAGGTCAGTTAATGTAGACTGCTCAAACTGAACGAGAATCCTTTGGAAGTGGAAATGATTTTAGTTATAATATTATTTACTGGAACAGCTATCGTGGCCGTATAAATTAATTACAGTAAACTGTAATATACTAAATAAAGTAAACCTAATAATAAATAATTATCCTTAATAAAGGAAAGTAAATGGTTGGACTCTGTTGGGTTTACAGATATGAGGAAAATTATTCCTTGAGGCTGGCTGATGTAACACTGCCAGCGATTCTAGGGAAAATTACATGACGTTCCACATCCTAATGTAATGAATTCTGTGATACTAAACTACGGATTAGTAGTGTTTCTTAATCATGACGCTTAGTACAGGATATACATCCCATTGTACTAAGGATTAGTAAATGAGTATTAAAAGAATATGATGCCTTATACAGGAAATACATCTTATTGTATTAGGGATGAGAAATAATTGTTGGATATTTCTAACAATATTTATCAAGAACACCTATAAATAATATCTAAGTCACTTTACCATCAATAACCTGAGAATTTAACCTCGAAAGGTCATCACCAAATGTCACTGACTATAAATGTCACCATTCTTCCATATAATCTCCATTTATCAAATTGTTCATCACTAGGCTACTGCTCTTTATTCTTTATCAATACGCTGGGCAGAAATCACTTTACCATCAGAGCTAGGCTTCAACTTATAAATCATATCAATAAATAAATACTCTCACCTCCTTTCACTGCGTCAAGAGCACCACCAACATATATATAATCCTCTCACAAACACTGACGAACAAACGATCCTCCATATAGCGTTTAGTAGATTAATCTCCCTTGTAATCAGACAGGTCGCCTCCTTGTTGATTAATCTTCTAGTAAACCAACAGCAAAACCATCCATTGGTTGGTCCTCAAGTAGCTGTAAACTTCTTACAACTCCCATATATGAAACTGCATCCACCATGCATGAACCTGCAAGTTTACCATAACATAATAATCATTTTCCAAAAACAGATATAAAGAGATTAAAATAAGAACTTTTCCAACACTCCAAAGTCGTCAACTGGAAAGGTATTCCCCTCTTGGGCGAGTCCACACTGATAATCTCCACTGCAGGGTTGCCAGATTGGGCTACAAGTAGCGAATTGGGCTACTTTTGAGAGCCCCACGCTCCCAAATTTTTAATTTCGCTACTTGCTACTTTTTGGATTAGTTTAAACGCAAGTTGGGCTACTTTGGGCTATTAATATTAAGAAACTCAATGATATTTATTTATGCTTTAATAATATAATCTGTACAAATCACAGCCGAGTCCAACAGCCTGATTGACTAGAGCACTTACCGCAGGAGAGCCTTGGTCAGAGACCGGCCCCTGGGGACGTTGATCCTAGGAACCTTTGAAAGAAAAAGTAACCGCAAGGCAAGGTAATCCTCCCCAGGGGCAATAGATTTCCCAACCTTAATTGTTAATAATACTTCATCACAAAATCTACACCTGGTTCCACAGATCTTCATTAAGGGGAGAAAGTTATCTAAAAATTTACAGATAGATAAATGATGGGAAAGATCCCTTACAGTTAATACCTTTGTCAGGAAGACGATGGTTGGCAAGGAGCGGTAGTGTAAAGCGGCCGTTAGATCAGTGGGGTTCTCTAACAACTCATTACCAAATAGCTTTTTCCTCTTGTGATAAATATGTTGCAAGGCAACTATTTTCAATGTACGCTGATCCCTCCAATAAGCCATATTTCACATGTCTCAAACTAATCCTAAATGATTTTGAAAGGATGATTTACTTTATCAAAAGATGAAGCAGATCAGTATAGCCTTCACACTGTCTTAGAAAACTTCACTCTTGGAATACTCAGAAGAATCTTTCGTCCTCATCATGCAAAGCTTCATGCTAATATGGACTACATTTCTATGTATCTGCCCCTGTAGAAAGTTGACTTTGGTTACGAATTTTCAACACTTCTGGCAATTAACAGACAAAACAATTTTACAACCCAGGAAAAGTTTCAAAATGTTCAAGAAAGATGCGATAATTTTTTAATGAAAGCTTGCAAATAGCTTCTTTCTCGTATTCTAAGTAATGTTGAAACTCTTAAAAAAGGTGAAAAATCTGTTACCTATCATATGCCTTAGCTTACATGGCCACAATTTTCGGAACTTCCGTTAGTATTAGCTGACCAATCTAAGCTTAGTAAAATTGAAAGTCAGTGGCGCCTACTGTTAACCATTGACTAGTCCAACATTTGTAAGGGACAAATTCCGACATCTGAATCGTCATTTTAGACCAAGACAATAACTGTCAAGAACACTGCTGGCGATCCCATACTGATTGACCTCGCTGAGTTTGTGTTGAAAATATACAGCTTGCCAATCAGTAATGCCCTGGTTGAACGGATATTTTCGAGAGTAATGTCTGTGAAAACTAAACTGAGAAATCTTGAATGGGAATGAGACTTGAGCTTTTGACATCAATCTTGAGAATCAAAACATATCTTGAAGAAAATGTAACTTGTTGCTCGTCATTTGAACCACTCATGTCAATGCTTAAATATGAGTCTGCAATATACAAGAACGAGGTTGTGGATGCAGATCAAGATCTTGGTAATCTTCAACTGTAAAGACGTGGAAGGACTTCACACCCATTAAGCTTCAAACAGTAAATATTGGTAAGTTATCCTATTATCATATTGGTTAAATATATATATATATATATATATATATATATATATATATATATATATATATATATATATATATATATATATATATATATTAGTATATTTTGGTAGCAGTCTTTCCTGTAGACATATATTATTAAATATGACCGAAAAAGTAAGATTAATAATTCTAACACGAATTTTCTCAATCTTTCGTACATTACGCTTCACTGTTGGAGGTAAATCAAAAATCACTTCTCCAAAATTCATTTTTATTTCTAGTCTGACGCGACACGGCGCGTTTCGTAAAACTTATTACATTTTCAAAGACTTCACAAATACACAACTGATTAGAACTTACGTCTCTCTGATATTATATCTACATTTGAGTGAGGTGGGAAGGATGATGTGGCATTAACACAAGACAGAACAGGGGATATTAATAGGGTATTAAAAGTATCAACACAAGACAGAACAGAAAACAATGGGTATTGAATAGAAGTGTTTGTAGAAAGCCTATTGGTCCATATTTCTTGATGCTTCTATATTGGAGCGGAGTCTTGAGGTGGGTAGAATATAGTTGTGCAATAATTGGCTGTTGATTGCTGGTGTTGACTTCTTGATGTGTAGTGCCTCGCAAACGTCAAGCCGCCTGCTATCGCTGAAGCAGACCTACCGCCTGCTATCGCCTGCTATCGTGAAGGCTTGATTCCTTGCTGCTGGGTCGTGCACTTTAATATTAGTATATTTTGGTAGCAGTCTTTCCTGTAGACATATATTATTAAATATGACCGAAAAAGTAAGATTAATAATTCTAACACGAATTTTCTCAATCTTTCGTACATTACGCTTCACTGTTGGAGGTAAATCAAAAATCACTTCTCCAAAATTCATTTTTATTTCTAGTCTGACGCGACACGGGCGCGTTTCGTAAAACTTATTACATTTTCAAAGACTTCACAAATACACAACTGATTAGAACTTACGTCTCTCTGATATTATATCTACATTTGAGTGAGGTGGGAAGGATGATGTGGCATTAACACAAGACAGAACAGGGGATATTAATAGGGTATTAAAAGTATCAACACAAGACAGAACAGAAAACAATGGGTATTGAATAGAAGTGTTTGTAGAAAGCCTATTGGTCCATATTTCTTGAAGCTTCTATATTGGAGCGGAGTCTTGAGGTGGGTAGAATATAGTTGTGCAATAATTGGCTGTTGATTGCTGGTGTTGACTTCTTGATGTGTAGTGCCTCGCAAACGTCAAGCCGCCTGCTATCGCTGAAGCAGACCTATATATATATATATATATATATATATATATATATATATATATATATATATATATATATATATATATATATATATATATAAAACAATTAAAATCGTTTAATGTACTCTATATATCATAATAGATTACTTTGAAACCCGTATCAGTCACTAAACAAAAAATTGGGCTACTCTTATTACAAATTCGCTACTTTTAGACCGTCAGCTCGCTACTTTTAGCAATTTGAATCTGGCAACCCTGCTCCACTGGCCGTCCAGTTGATCACCGAGCATCATCGAGGGAACATGTGTCGCTCCTGCCTCCATCATGCTATTTCATCTTAACTTCTTTATAACATCCCAGTATCACTGCATGCACGACTAATTTGTATTTATAAACATCAATATAAGATCACTGGGCACTAATCCTCTCTACACTAGGCAACTTATGATAATAAAAAAGGCTCTTACCGCAAAATTGCATGAGTGACGACGTTTGCTTCATGACATCAAAATGGCGCCTGGAGTTCACCTCTTCTAGGTCGCCCACAAATTCTCCATTTGACTGACACTGTCGACTTCTCTATGTCCTGACTTGAGTGTTGGGTCAATACACAGGCACCAACTCGGTTTACCTGTCAACAGGATACCTGTTTTCAAGGATAAACAGACCTCCTCTTGAGCCTACTACAGAGGACTACCACCCTATAGGCTTCAGGTCGTCCTTCTCGTCACCACTATATGAGACGCCTGCCACAAATCGTCCTCTCACCGTTAACAGCACTTCCTTCTATCGAAGTACCTTGCAGATTCCTCTCCAAAACGACACATTATCTTCTTTCCCCTTGAGCGACAACGTGCGCGCTTCCCCCTTGATTTCCACACTGGCAAGAGACGTCGTAAACCTTCCGCACACGTCACCCTTCCAGTTATGATGTCATCTTTGAACACTGCACGTCACTTACAGGCCACAGCTTATCCTGTTTCCATACTGTTGCTCATATCCGCCTTAATGCCTCTTCTCTAATATACAACGGTAGTTACATGTATTAAGACATTCATCTGTATCCTCAGTAGGACTAAGTGAGTAGCAATAACTAAAAATAACTCTCACTTTGGGGCAGGTCCTATACCATAAGGCTATATGTGGTGCTTCATGTTATTATGTGGCTATATGTGGTGCTACATCTTTAACATGGAGTGCCCTAATGAGCCACAGGGAAATTAGAAAGAACTTTTTCAGTCAGAGTAGTTAACAAATGGATTGCATTAGGCAGTGATGTGGTGGAGGCTGACTCTATACAAAGTTTCAAATGTAGATATGATAGAGCCTAGTAGGCTCAGGAGTCTGTTCGCCCTTTGATTGACAGCTGGGAGGCGGGACCAAAGAGCTGAAGCTCTAGCCACCGAGGCACAACAACCGTCCACCAGGACTCAATACCTATCCTCCAGTACACAACACCTATCTAGCAGCACACAGCAACCATTCACTGGGATTCAATAACCATCCACCAGAATATATTATCACCGTCTGTTCAGCAGGACACAGGAATCTTATGTTTTTTTTGGGGGGGCAGGGATATTCCTCTGTGTGCCCTAAGCCTATGGCTGGCCCACTAAGTGTTACATGTTTCTTGTTTCTGTTTTACTTAGGCAGAGTATGAGTATTTATGACTCTTATTTTCGCTTCAGTAAGATTATGTCCCATGTGTTTAACAACTTCTGCTCTGATGAATAAAAGATGAAATCTTTTTGAGTTTATAACTGTGCATTGTGTTAGATAATGTTCCAGTGGTCTGTTGGGCATTTCCCCACAGTGTTGACATTTCCACTTATCATCCGGAATCTGTAAGCCTATTTCCCATGCACATGGGTATCCAAGCCTGATGCGATGTAAGTGAACTTATGTTGTTCTAATGCTCTGTTTCATCAAAATAAGTGGTTTGAAGTTGGTTGTATTTTTGTACCAACCCACAAATCCTGATGTTTCAACTGCTGTGTTGTGGTCACTGTACATCTTTTGCATTGTTCTATTTCTAATTACTTTCTTAATCTGAGATAGACTCTGTGGTATGTAAATGTATACATTTCTTCTCTTAGTTGCAAGTTTTGCAGCTTCATCTACAATATCATTTCCTATTATACCCACATGACTTGGCACCCATTTGATAAGAACCGAATGACCTTGACGTTTGAGTGTTTGCATTAATGCTTTGACATTTGCGATCTGATGGATGTTGTCACGTATGTGTTCTTGTTGCAAGGTTTCAATCACAGTTCTCGAATTTGTATGTATGATAACAAGTTCTTGGTGTTCAGCTAGAGCATTTTCCAAAACCTTTTGAATGCCTAGCACCTTTGTTTGTAAAGTTGAACACCTGTTTGAGAGTCTCCAACTAACTACAGAATTTTGGAGTCTGGCCCTAGCTTCAGTAGGGGGCAGACATGTTGTCTCGGCGCTCCGGCAGTTGGTGCTTATTTACCAGTTTGGCCGGTTGGGGGCGGGTGTGTCTCTGCTCGCCTGTGCTGACGTGGAGTTATGATGGGGGTCCGTCTCCCCCCTGTCGTCCGTGCTCGGTCTGTGGGACTTGAATTCTCTGTGTGGGCCGGTTACCCGGAGATTGCGCTGCCTTGTGATTTGCTATCTGTCCCTGTGTTAGCGATTTATGATTCGGTGGATGTGGACGTCTCTTCAGCTGAGGAGGTGCCCTCTGTGTCAGCTGTTGTTGCGCCCCCTGTTGTTGTCGCCTTTCCTCCGGAGGTTGTGTCCTCGCCTGGTGCTCAACCTGCTCCGGCTGGTGTCCCTGAGCCTCTTCCGACTGCCGTTTGCTCGGACCCCTCATCTTCCAGTTCTTCCTCTGCTGTGTCTGTCCTGGTCCCTGCACCCTCGCCGTCTGTTCCGGCTGTGCTGGGAGCTGGGGTGGATCCGGCGCTTCCTCCTGTGCCTGGCCTGGTGCCCCATGTGGTTGAGGATGCTGCCATACTGCAGTGTGCGTCGGTTCGCCCGGCTAGTGTTGCGCGTGTCACTGAGTCTGCCTCCGGGTCTGATGATGTGCGGCCCGAGCCTAAGCGTTCCCGGCGCTCTTCTTCTGCGTGGGCTGACGTTGGCGACTTCGACGAGTGTGGTCCTTCCGGTGACGGTGGGGTGGCTCCGGTTGTGGTGCACACTACGGTGGTGGCGGAGGTGCACTTGCCTGAGGATGCCGGTGCCGGTGTTTCGGCCTCCCCTTCTGGTCTGGTGTCCGAGGGTCCTGCTTCAGGTGCGTTGCCTGCGTCGGATGGCTCCGGTGCTTCATGGGGGTGGTTCCCCCTGCTGAGGTTGGTGGTCTGCAGGGTGGCCTGGTGATGGTCTTGAGAAAGGATTCTTGCTCTGGGAGTTCTGTGGCCCCTTTCTCGTTACCCGTTTCCTCGGCAGCGGTCATGCCGCCTCTTCCGTCTCCAACAGTCTCTTCCGTGTCTCCTGCGGTCTCCGTGGAGGTGCTACCGCCTCATCGTCCGGCCCCTGCTCCTGTGTGTGCGACGGCGAGGCAGTTTCGGCTACCCTCGTCCAGTGTCGTCTGCTTCCTCGAAGGGCGTGGATAGCACTCCCCGGCCTCGTTATGCGACTTGCGTCAGTGACCTTGGGCGTTGGCCGTTGCCGCCCGATCTGGATGTTTCTGAGTTTATGGGACTCCCACGGCAGCGAGGGATCAAAAACCCTACCGACCTTGAAGATTTGGCCTGGGAAGCTTACAAGAGGAAGTATCCTTGCGATTTTTTACTTGAGAAGTACATTTCTCACATTGCTCCTCGCAAATAATTTCTGTGTATTCTGTGTTTCCTGTTGTGTGCATGGTTGTGGGGTGCGGGTGGGGTGTGTGTGTGAGTGGGTGGGGTGGGTTTTGTTTCCTGGTACCTGCATTCCCCGGTTTGTGTTGTGGGTTTTCTTTGTATGGCTGGTGGGTGGGTGTGCGGTTCCTGTGCATTTGTGTGTTCGGTTGTGGATGTCGTGTGCGCTTGTTTATGTCATATTGTGTGCCCTTCAGGCTGTTGGCATGTGCTCTTTGTTCTGTTTTGCCATTTTATTTTGCCTTCCGTTTGTTATGGCAGATCTGTTTCCTTTATTGTTACTATCCTTATTATTGTATGTTTCTCGCCTCTCCATATGTGTTTGAGGTGTTAGTAGGCTTGTTTTGTGTGCATTTTAATCTGGGGTTTTCCCCCTATGTTTGTCTTCCGCTGTGTTTATATTTGTGTTATGTTTGTATATGCATTTTTGTTTTGTGGTCAGCCCTTCTGGCTGGTCTTCTCTTGATTTGTTCCATATGTCTGTGTACATATGTGTGCTTTGTGCTTTGTAAGTTTGTTCCTGTTATATTTGCTTTTGCTTTTATTGTAACTTATACGCATGCTTGCATGTAAAAAAAAAATAAAAAAAATACAGAATTCCCTGCCTCAAGGATGTTAAAAAGACTAGGACTGAGGGCTCCTCCTTGTGGAGTCCCATTCTTATGCAGGTGGTAGTCCGACACTTGTCCTTGCAACTTTACTCTGGCATACCTGTGACTTAGGTAATCTTGAATCCATGCTAGTATATTTCCATTTACACCTTTTTTAAGTAAGGTGTGTAAAATTGCTTGTGGGCTTGCAAGTTCGAATGTTTTTTTCTAGATCAAGGAAGATCCCTATAGCAGAACCTGAGTTAACTGTTCCTAGTAATGTTGCTATGCAGTTGGCAGTACCTACTCCTCTAGTGAAGCCAAAATATGTGCTTGTGCAAGTCTCCAGTCTTCCACAGGAGCTTATTTAAGACCATTCGTTCTGCAGTTTTACTATTGCATGATGTTAATGAAATGGGTCTGTAATTGTCAGGTTCCTTTGGCTTTGGAATCACAATGATGTCTGCTTTCTTCCTAGAGGTCGGTAATTTGCCTTGCTGCCAAGCTGCATTGATAACATCCCATATTCCTTGTTCTCCAGCAAGACCTGCGTGTGCGGTCATTGAGTATGTAACATTATCAGCCCCTGGTGCAGTGTCCTTACCACCTATTTTGGCTCTGCATATTTCATTTTTGGTGAAGGGACAGTAACATTCGTCATTTGCAGCTATGATCTCTTGAATGACTGTCAAACTCTCATGTATTAATTGTTCTTGCTACCTTCTGACCATTGCAAGAAGCTGATATAAAGCTGTTCTTTCTGCAAATTGGAGATCAAGTCTCTCAGCCTTCTGCAATGGTTGAATACATGCCTGTGGCCGGGCTGGTCGACCTGATATGATTTTAATCTGACTCCATATCTTGCCAAGACTACTATGTTCATTTAGAGTTTGATACCACTCAAACCATCTTGCCTCCTTTACCTCTCTAAAAACTCGTCTTGCATCAGATATCAACACTCTTAGCAGAGTTCTTCCTTCTGTTGTAAGAGATTCTCTTTAGATGTTTTATGAAGATGTTGACTCTGAGGTTTTGTTCTGTAACTTATAACCTTAGAACAAATCAGGACTAAGCATCCACCAGGACACTACAACCACTCACCAGGACACTACCACCGCTCACCAGGACACTACAACCACCCACTAGGACACTACCACCGCTCACCAGGACACTACAACCACCCACCAGGACACTACAACCACCCACCAGGACACTACAACCACCCACCAGGACACTACAACCACCCACCAGGACACAACAACCACCCACCAGGACACAACAACCACCCACCAGGACACTACAACCACCCACCAGGACACAGCAACCATCCACCAGGACACAACAACCATCCACCAGGACACAACAACCACCCACCAGGACACAACAACCACCCACCAGGACACTACAACCACCCACCAGGACACTACAACCACCCACTAGGACACTACAACCACCCACCAGGACACAACAACCACAAACCAGGACACTACAATCACTCACCAGGTCACAACAACCATCCACCAGGACACAACAACCACCCACCAGGACACAACAACCATCCACCAGGACACAACAACCATCCACCAGGACACAACAACCACCCACCAGGACACAACAGCCACCCACCAGGACACAACAACCATCCACCAGGACACAACAACCACCCACCAGGACACAACAACCACCCACCAGGACACAACAACCACCCACCAGGACACAACAACCACCCACCAGGACACAACAACCACCCACCAGGACATTACAACCACCCACCAGGACACAGCAACCACCCACCAGGACACAACAACCACCCACCAGGACATTACAACCACCCACCAGGACACAACAACCACCCACCAGGACACATCAACCACCCACCAGGACACAACAACCACCCACCAGGACACAACAACCACCCACCAGGACACTACAACCACCCACTAGGACACTACAACCACCCACCAGGACACAACAACCACTCTCCAGGACACTACAACCACCCACCAGGACACTACAACCACCCACCAGGACACAACTACCATCCACCAGGACACTACAACCACCCACCAGGACACAACAACCATCCACCAGGACACTACAACCACCCACCAGGACACAATAACCATCCACCAGGACACAACAACCACCAGGACACAACAACCATCCACCAGGACACTACAACCACTCACCAGGACACTACCACCGTTCACCAGGACACTACAACCACCCACCAGGACACTACAACCACCCACCAGGACACAACAACCATCCACCAGGACACTACAACCATCCACCAGGACACTACAACCATCCACCAGGACACTACAACCACCCACCAGGACACAACAACCATCCACCAGGACACTACAACCACCCACCAGGACACTACAACCACCCACCAGGACACAACAACCATCCACCAGGACACTACAACCATCCACCAGGACACTACAACCATCCACCAGGACACTACAACCACCCACCAGGACACTACAACCATCCACCAGGACACTACAACCATCCACCAGGACACTACAACCACCCACCAGGACACAACTACCATCCACCAGGACACAACAACCACCCACCAGGACACAACAACCATCCACCAGGACACAACAACCATCCACCAGGACACAACAACCACCCATGAGGACACAACAACCACCCACCAGGACACATCAACCACCCACCAGGACACAACAACCACCCACCAGGACACAACAACCACCCACCAGGACACAACAACCACCCACCAGGACACAACAACCACCCACCAGGACACAACAACCACCCACCAGGACACAACAACCACCCACCAGGACACAACAACCACCCACCAGGACACAACAACCATCCACCAGGACACAACAACCATCCACCAGGACACTACAACCATCCACCAGGACACTACACCCACCCACCAGGACACAACAACCATCCACCAGGTCACAACAACCATCCACCAGGACACAACAACCACCCATTAGGACACAACAACCATCCACCAGGACACTACAACCATCCACCAGGACACTACAACCACCCACCAGGACACAACAACCATCCACCAGGTCACAACAACCATCCACCAGGACACAACAACCACCCACCAGGACACAACAACCACCCACCAGGACACAACAACCACCCACCAGGACACAGCAACCATCCACCAGGACACAACAACCATCCACCAGGACACAACAACCACCAACCAGGACACAACAACAACCCACCAGGACACATCAACCACCCACCAGGACATAACAACCATCCACCAGGACACTACAACCAACCACCAGGACACTACAACCACCCACCAGGACACTACAACCACCCACCAGGACACAACAACCACCCACCAGGACACAACAACCACCCACCAGGACACTACAACCACCCACCAGGACACTACAACCACCCACCAGGACACTACAACCACCCACCAGGACACAACAACCATCCACCAGGACACAACAACCAACCACCAGGACACTACAACCACCCACCAGGACACAACAACCATCCACCAGGACACAACAACCACCCACCAGGACACAACAACCATCCACCAGGACACAACAACCATCCACCAGGACACAACAACCACCCACCAGGACACAACAACCATCCACCAGGACACAACAACCATCCACCAGGACACAACAACAACCCACCAGGACACAACAACCACCCACCAGGACACAACAACAACCCACCAGGACACAACAACCATCCACCAGGACACAACAACAACCCACCAGGACACAACAACCACCCACCAGGACACAACAACAACCCACCAGGACACAACAACCACCCACCAGGACACAACAACAACCCACCAGGACACAACAACAACCCACCAGGACACAACAACAACCCACCAGGACACAACAACCATCCACCAGGACACAACAACAACCCACCAGGACACAACAACCACCCACCAGGACACAACAACAACCCACCAGGACACAACAACCACCCACCAGGACACAACAACAACCCACCAGGACACAACAACAACCCACCTGGACACATCAACCACCCACCAGGACACAACAACCACCCACCAGGACACTACAACAACCCACCAGGACACAACAACCATCCACCAGGACACAACAACCATCCACCAGGACACAACAACCACCCACCAGGACACTACAACCACCCACCAGGACACAACAACCACCCACCAGGACACTACAACAACCCACCAGGACACAACAACCATCCACCAGGACACAACAACCATCCACCAGGACACAACAACCACCCACCAGGACACAACAACCACCCACCAGGACACAACAACAACCCACCAGGACACAACAACAACCCACCTGGACACATCAACCACCCACCAGGACACAACAACCACCCACCAGGACACTACAACAACCCACCAGGACACAACAACCATCCACCAGGACACAACAACCATCCACCAGGACACAACAACCACCCACCAGGACACTACAACCACCCACCAGGACACAACAACCACCCACCAGGACACTACAACAACCCACCAGGACACAACAACCATCCACCAGGACACAACAACCATCCACCAGGACACAACAACCATCCACCAGGACACAACAACCACCCACCAGGACACAACAACAACCCACCAGGACACAACAACAACCCACCTGGACACATCAACCACCCACCAGGACACAACAACCACCAGGACACTACAACCACCCACCAGGACACTACAACCACTCACCAGGACACTACAACCATCCACCAGGACACTACCACCGTTCACCAGGACACTACAACCACCCACCAGGACACAACAACCACCCACCAGGACACAACAACCACCCACCAGGACACAACAACCATCCACCAGGACACAACAACCACCCACCAGGACACAACAACCACCCACCAGGACACAACAACCACCCACCAGGACACTACAACCACCCACCAGGACACAACAACAACCCACCAGGACACTACAACCACCCACCAGGACACAACAACCACCCACCAGGACACAACAACCACCCACCAGGACACAACAACCATCCACCAGGACACAACAACCATCCACCAGGACACAACAACCATCCACCAGGACACAACAACCATCCACCAGGACACAACAACAACCCACCAGGACACAACAACAACCCACCTAGACACATCAACCACCCACCAGGACACTACAACCACCCACCAGGACACAACAACCACCCACCAGGACACAACAACCATCCACCAGGACACAACAACCACCCACCAGGACACAACAACAACCCACCAGGACACAACAACAACCCACCTGGACACATCAACCACCCACCAGGACACTACAACCACCAGCACACAACAACCACCAGGACACAACAACCACCCACCAGGACACTACAACCACCCACCAGGACACAACAACCACCAGGACACAACAACCACCCACCAGGACACAACAACAACCCACCAGGACACAACAACCACCCACCAGGACACAACAACAACCCACCAGGACACAACAACAACCCACCTGGACACATCAACCACCCACCAGGACACAACAACCACCCACCAGGACACTACAACAACCCACCAGGACACAACAACCATCCACCAGGACACAACAACCATCCACCAGGACACAACAACCACCCACCAGGACACTACAACCACCCACCAGGACACAACAACCACCCACCAGGACACTACAACAACCCACCAGGACACAACAACCATCCACCAGGACACAACAACCATCCACCAGGACACAACAACCACCCACCAGGACACAACAACCACCCACCAGGACACAACAACAACCCACCAGGACACAACAACAACCCACCTGGACACATCAACCACCCACCAGGACACAACAACCACCCACCAGGACACTACAACAACCCACCAGGACACAACAACCATCCACCAGGACACAACAACCATCCACCAGGACACAACAACCACCCACCAGGACACTACAACCACCCACCAGGACACAACAACCACCCACCAGGACACTACAACAACCCACCAGGACACAACAACCATCCACCAGGACACAACAACCATCCACCAGGACACAACAACCATCCACCAGGACACAACAACCACCCACCAGGACACAACAACAACCCACCAGGACACAACAACAACCCACCTGGACACATCAACCACCCACCAGGACACAACAACCACCAGGACACTACAACCACCCACCAGGACACTACAACCACTCACCAGGACACTACAACCATCCACCAGGACACTACCACCGTTCACCAGGACACTACAACCACCCACCAGGACACAACAACCACCCACCAGGACACAACAACCACCCACCAGGACACAACAACCATCCACCAGGACACAACAACCACCCACCAGGACACAACAACCACCCACCAGGACACAACAACCACCCACCAGGACACTACAACCACCCACCAGGACACAACAACAACCCACCAGGACACTACAACCACCCACCAGGACACAACAACCACCCACCAGGACACAACAACCACCCACCAGGACACAACAACCATCCACCAGGACACAACAACCATCCACCAGGACACAACAACCATCCACCAGGACACAACAACCATCCACCAGGACACAACAACAACCCACCAGGACACAACAACAACCCACCTGGACACATCAACCACCCACCAGGACACTACAACCACCCACCAGGACACAACAACCACCCACCAGGACACAACAACCATCCACCAGGACACAACAACCACCCACCAGGACACAACAACAACCCACCAGGACACAACAACAACCCACCTGGACACATCAACCACCCACCAGGACACTACAACCACCAGCACACAACAACCACCAGGACACAACAACCACCCACCAGGACACTACAACCACCCACCAGGACACAACAACCACCAGGACACAACAACCACCAGGACACAACAACCACCCACCAGGACACTACAACCACCCACCAGGACACAACAACCACCCACCAGGACACAACAACCACCCACCAGGACACAACAACCATCCACCAGGACACAACAACCATCCACCAGGACACAACAACAACCCACCAGGACACAACAACAACCCACCTGGACACATCAACCACCCACCAGGACACAACAACCATCCACCAGGACACAACAACCATCCACCAGGACACAACAACAACCCACCAGGACACAACAACCATCCACCAGGACACAACAACCATCCACCAGGACACAACAACCACCCACCAGGACACAACAACCACCCACCAGGACACAACAACAACCCACCTGGACACATCAACCACCCACCAGGACACAACAACCACCCACCAGGACACTACAACCACCCACCAGGACACTACAACCACCCACCAGGACACAACAACCATCCACCAGGACACAACAACCATCCACCAGGACACAACAACAACCCACCAGGACACATCAACCACCCACCAGGACACAACAACCACCCACCAGGACACAACAACCATCCACCAGGACACAACAACCACCCACCAGGACACAACAACCACCCACCAGGACACAACAACCACCCACCAGGACACAACAACCACCCACCAGGACACAACAACCATCCACCAGGACACAACAACAACCCACCAGGACACAACAACCATCCACCAGGACACAACAACCATCCACCAGGACACAACAACCACCCACCAGGACACAACAACCACCCACCAGGACACTACAACCACCAGGACACTACAACCACCAGGACACAACAACCACCCACCAGGACACAACAACCACCCACCAGGACACAACAACCACCCACCAGGACACTACAACCACCAGGACACTACAACCACCAGGACACAACAACCACCCACCAGGACACAACAACCACCCACCAGGACACTACAACCACCCACCAGGACACAACAACCACCCACCAGGACACAACAACCACCCACCAGGACACAAGAACCATCCACCAGGACACAACAACCACCCACCAGGACACAACAACCACCCACCAGGACACAACAACCACCAGGACACAACAACCACCCACCAGGACACAACAACCACCCACCAGGACACAACAACCACCCACCAGGACACAACAACCACCCACCAGGACACAACAACCATCCACCAGGACACAACAACCACCCACCAGGACACAACAACCACCAGGACACAACAACCACCCACCAGGACACAACAACCACCCACCAGGACACAACAACCACCCACCTGGACACAACAACCACCCACCAGGACACAACAACCATCCACCAGGACACAACAACCACCAGGACACAACAACCACCAGGACACAACAACCACCAGGACACAACAACCACCAGGACACTACAACCACCAGGACACAACAACCACCCACCAGGACACAACAACCACCCACCAGGACACAACAACCACCCACCAGGACACAACAACCACCCACCAGGACACAACAACCACCCACCAGGACACAACAACCACCCACCAGGACACAACAACCACCCACCAGGACACAACAACCACCCACCAGGACACAACAACCACCAGGACACAACAACCATCCACCAGGACACAACAACCACCAGGACACAACAACCATCCACCAGGACACAACAACCACCAGGACACAACAACCACCAGGACACTACAACCATCCACCAGGACACTTCAACCATCCACCAGGACACAACAACCACCCACCAGGACACAACAACCACCCACCAGGACACAACAACCATCCACCAGGACACAACAACCACCCACCAGGACACAACAACCACCCACCAGGACACAACAACCACCAGGACACTACAACCATCCACCAGGACACAACAACCACCCACCAGGACACAACAACCACCCACCAGGACACAACAACCATCCACCAGGACACAACAACCACCCACCAGGACACAACAACCATCCACCAGGACACAACAACCACCCACCAGGACACAACAACCATCCACCAGGACACAACAACCACCCACCAGGACACAACAACCATCCACCAGGACACAACAACCACCCACCAGGACACAACAACCACCCACCAGGACACAACAACCATCCACCAGGACACAACAACCACCCACCAGGACACAACAACCACCCACCAGGACACAACAACCATCCACCAGGACACAACAACCACCCACCAGGACACAACAACCATCCACCAGGACACAACAACCACCCACCAGGACACAACAACCACCCACCAGGACACAACAACCACCAGGACACTACAACCACCCACCAGGACACAACAACCACCCACCAGGACACAACAACCACCCACCAGGACACAACAACCACCCACCAGGACACAACAACCACCCACCAGGACACAACAACCACCCACCAGGACACAACAACCATCCACCAGGACACAACAACCACCCACCAGGACACAACAACCACCCACCAGGACACAACAACCACCCACCAGGACACAACAACCACCCACCAGGACACAACAACCACCCACCAGGACACAACAACCATCCACCAGGACACAACAACCACCAGGACACAACATCAACAAAATATGTGATGGGTCCCAGGTAAATCTCAACAGCCTGTCACCTGCCATTCATTCTTTTGGCGAAATCGCGAATTGAATCTGGACTTATACACGCAGGAGGAAGGCAGCTGAGTATTGGCTTCCTCCTCTGTGTCCTCACCCAGGAGGAAGGCAGCTGAGTATTGGCTTCCTCCTCTGTGTCCTCACCCAGGAGGAAGGCAGCTGAGTATTGGCTTCCTCCTCTGTGTCCTCACCCAGGAGGAAGGCAGCTGAGTATTGGCTTCCTCCTCTGTGTCCTTACCCAGGAGGAAGGCAGCTGAGTATTGGCTTCCTCGCCTGTGTCCTCGCCCAGGAGGAAGGCAACTGAGTATTGGCTTCCTCGCCTGTTTCCTCACCCATAAGGCGGATGGTTGTGGGGGAAGCCTTCACCCTTCAATTTCAAATTCATACTTACTCATTCCGTTCCTCTATGAGTTGTATTCGCACCAGTACGCATCTTGAAGCCACTGAGAACAAATACTGAACACAAAACACTCAGAGTTGAGTGTTGAGGAAGGTCGCCTAACGACAATATTCTCACCATGGAACAATCCAGAACAAGATGGCGCCCGGACGTCATGGCAGACGTTGACGTGTACAAACGGAGTACAAGTAGACATCACCAATGGGAGAAGAGCTCTGTAGACACACAATATATATCCTAGATTCCTATTGGTCCATCTGGCTCCCACTACCTAGTTAATGAAAAATACCACTCATTGGTTTGCTGACTAATTAAACCTCCAAACTACTTCCTGTATGACAGTTCGACACTACGTTTCGAGGAGCGGTGGGACTTCAACCTATTGGTCTACACCTAGATTCACGAAGCTCCGCGTAATTCTTCACAAGTATGTGCGCTACGAAGGTTACCAAGTACCGGCTAAGAACGTGCCAAAGGGCTATTCAGAAAAGTATGCTTTCGAAAATTTATAAGAAGTTCACTTATATCTCGCTTGATGTCACTAGGGCTTTTAGTTTGGCCAATCAGAGAGAAGGTAACATTTTTCATCTTACAGCTGGAGCCAATCACGACGCTGGCATATCGGAGCTTATCCATGATGCACTTGACACATTTACGTCGAATTTTCTTATAAAATTAGTATATTTCGAAGTAAAACAATGTTTTTTCAACTTGTACAGTCAGCACCGACATTGTAGTAAACAAATATGTTACATATTTAGTTTACCTTCGTAATTCTAAGAGATAGTGTATAGCTTTCCTTGTCGCTCCCAGGATTTGAGAAGCGATGGTATTTATTTACGTATATATTTACCTAAATTTACCCAAGGGCCACTAACTAACTATCTAGTGGCCTCGACGAGGACAAAAAACCGGGGGCTTGTTAAGTCCCGCCAATTGTCCTAATGATATTTTCTAGCTGGATTTTGATAATTACGGATTCAGCGGGTAGGCTGTTCCATGGGTTTACAACCCTCTGGGTGAAAAACATCTGTTTTCAATCCTACTTGAGAGGACATACTCTGCAACACAATATTTGTGATTGCCCTGTTACCAGTTATTTCAGACCAAATGGTATTTGTTGATAGTAAATGCTCCCACCATAATCTCTCATATTGAGAAGGATCATCACCTTCTCTCATATTTTATGTTCACCAGTGTTTATTTACTTTATTACTACTGGTATAATATGTTGCTATTATAAAACTAATTCAAATATCATAAAATACATATTTACTACAAGTTTCCAGCAAAGAATGCACATATAGTTAACACGAAGGACTCCTCTGGACGAAACTCGCAAACTAAATTGTTTGTTTATACTAAAATCGATCCTCCGTGTTGTGTAGTAGAGAAAAATTGAGTTATATCCAGTTTACGTAAAGTTACGAGTGGTTGAGGGCGTCCTTTAATGGAGGTGGTGCACTTACGAGGATTTTCCTTCTTAACTGCTTACCTGAATACTGACGTTGCCGCTGCGAAGGTGCTAAGGACAAAAACATTCTTAAGTACGTACGTAACTGCTTCGTGAATCTGACCTCTGGACCTAGACTCATGGAGCTCCACATATTTTTTCGTAGGTAAGTGTGCTACCAAGGTTCCCAAGTTCCGGTTAAGAACACGCCAAAGAGCGATTCAGAAAGGTGTACGTAAGAAGATTTTTAAGTACAGTACAGTAGTTCACTTAGGTCTCGCTAGATGTCACTAAGGCCTTTAGTTTGGCCAATCAGAGAGATAACATTTTTCATCTTACAGCTGTAGCCAATCACGAGGTCGGCATATCGGAACTAATCCGTGATGTACTTGTCACTTACTTACATCGAATTTTCTTATAAAATTAGTATATTTCGAAGTAAAACTATGTTTTTTCAACTTGTACAGTCAGTACCGACATTGTAGTAAACAAATATGTTACATTTTTTGTTTACTTATGTAATTCTAAGAGATAGTGTATAGCTTTCCTTGTCGCTCCCAAGATTTGAGAAGCGATGGTGTTTATTTACTTACGTATATATTTACCTAAATTTACCCAAGGGCCACTAACTATCTAGTGACCTCGACGAGGACAAAAAGCTGGGGGCTTGTTAAGCCCCGCCAATTGTCCTAATGATATTTTCTAGCTGAATTTTGGCATTTACGGCTTCATCGGGTAGGCTGTTCTATGGGTTTATAACCCCCTGGGTGAAAAAACATCTGTTTTCAGTCCTACTTGAGAGGACATTCCAACACTATATCTGTGATTGCCCTGTTATCAGTGATTTCAGACCAAATAGTGTGAGGTATCTTGAGTCTGTAATTACTTCATACACTCAGGAATATTAGAAGATATTCTTGTGCTGTACCCAGATTTTGCTAGTGGAGGCTAATAGATCAGCCTTATATTTCTTATTCTCTCCTGATTCCATGTATGACTTGCCGTCCTGTGAGGTGGGGGTGTTGGATGAGCTTGTAGCTGGTTTATCATCTTATGATTTATAATCTGTAATCTTTCATATAGAATAGGGAAGCAGCACATTGCTGGGTATTCCTAAGCTTGTTAATAAAAAGAAATAAGGAATAAAGGTTTTAAATTATAGGTTGTATTACTATTATTATCAGTATTATCCTCATTAAATCATAAATGTTAACCATGGATCATTAAGATCTCATATTGATATGTAATGTTAGTAATGTTTACCAAACAACACACTAGAAGATAAAAAAAAACACCGTTATTAATATTTTTTGTGAATCATTAAATTGTGCAATATGTCTCAATTTTTCACTTCTTTGGATTTACATTAGAAAAAATAGGATAAACAACCCATAAATGTTTGTTTCATTATATTTTTCATTTAAATAACTGGATCAATATTTTAACAGTTGACAGGATTTGTTTTACTCACAGGTGCATTATCTGTTAAAAAATTTGGTTTATTGTTACACACAATGTTGCTACACAGCCTTCCCGGCTTGGTGCCTTCTTCTGATAATTATTGTTACACAGCCAAATTGTGCAACAGGAAGAAGTCTTGGACACAAATTTGTTCCATGCTAAATGTAGAGGAATCAGCTGAGCATTCCTCAAATAAAATAAGCTGCCTCAGCTTATACTTTAAATAAAATAAAATAAGCATTCCCCAAATAAGTAGCAGTCTCACCTCACTGCCATACTGCTACTGGCGTCTTGTCTTCAGTCACTGACGTCTTGTCTTCAGTCACTGACGTCTTGTCTTCAGTCACTGACGTCTTGTCTTCAGACACTGACGTCTTGTCTTCAGTCACTGGCGTCTTGTCTTCAGTCACTGGCGTCTTGTCTTCAGTCACTGGCGTCTTGTCTTCAGTCACAGACGTCTTGTCTTCAGACACTGGCGTCTTGTCTTCAGTCACTGGCGTCTTGTCTTCAGACACTGGCGTCTTGTCTTCAGTCACAGACGTCTTGTCTTCAGACACTGGCGTTTTGTCTTCAGTCACAGACGTCTTGTCTTCAGACACTGGCGTCTTGTCTTCAGACACTAGAGCCTTGTCTTCAGACACTAGAGCCTTGTCTTCAGACACTGGCGTCTTGTCTTCAGACACTGGCGTCTTGTCTTCAGTCACTGGCGTCTTGTCTTCAGTCACTGACGTCTTGTCTTCAGTCACTGACGTCTTGTCTTCAGACACTGACGTCTTGTCTTCAGTCACTGACGTCTTGTCTTCAGACACTGGCGTCTTGTCTTCAGACACTGACGTCTTGTCTTCAGACACTGGCGTCTTGTCTTCAGACACTGGCGTCTTGTCTTCAGACACTGGCGTCTTGTCTTCAGACACTAGCATCATTTTTTATCAGTTGGGTTCGCTCCAGACTCTCACTCGCGAGTCTTGGGAGAGGAGTTCAATCGGGGACAGAAAGAGAAGGATACGTTTCATGTCACCTAATGCATCTGTTCACCTAGCAGTAAATAGGGACCTGGCAGTTAGTCAACTGTTTTGGGGCGGCATCCTTAAGGAAGGGATGCACTTCGGCTTCGATGGAAAAAAGCCTAATGTTTATATATATACAGGCTACCTGTCTCTGACACAATGAAATATTATATATCCTTTTCATTTTTTTTAAAGAAAAAGGGTACAACCTCTGGTGCAATTGTAGGGACCCATAGCCTCGGAGAAGAAAATAAAGAGTACTCAGAGAAGACCTTGCGGATCCTCACTGAACACCTTGATATTTTCTTCTCCTACCACCCCTATTCGTTTAGTATGTGTATATATATATATATATATATATATATATATATATATATATATATATATATATATATATATATATATATATACAAATACATATATACATATACATATATATATATATATATATATATATATATATATATATATACATATATATATACATATATATATACATATATATATATATATATATATATATATATATATATATATATATATATATATACATATACATATATACATATATATATATATATATATATATATATATATATATATATATATATATATATATATATATATATAAAACTTTATTTAAAATTTCATTACACAAAAAGGGTTACAACATTGGTTACATGCAGAGTACAAGACTACTTGTCACAAGTTGTACAGCTCCTCCAGCTCCTCAGATGGCGGGCAGGAACCATGGATGCAGTGAGCATTTCCTCTCTGGATCGCCACACTAAGGCGCTGAAAGAGGAAACTCGCGGCACTAGGGTCTCTTGTTGTTTCAATTAGCTTGGACCCCACCTCCTTCAAAAAACTAGCAGCACTTTTACCCCAGGCACCAAGTGTCTCTGAGGCAATGGGGACAAAATTGTAGTGGTGGTAAAGATCTCTGTATTTACGCTACTTGGCTGCTTCCCAGTGGTTGGCCAACTGTCTGCCATTATGTAATAGGTTATTGTGCTACTGATATTGCACCACAGCAAGGTCAGGACTACTAGGGAACCATCAAGCGCCAAGCCATTACGACTATATAGCACCTGGAAGAGGTCAAGATAAGGATTTGGGATGGGACGGGGGGAAGGAATGGCGCCCAACCACTTGGACGTCGGGGACTGAACGCCGACCTGCATGAACCGAGACCGTCGCTCTACCCTCCATCCCAAGTGGTTGGACAAGGTCATAGCTCAATATTTTTCTCGTACATGGTAGATCACTCAACAAAACACTCACGAATCTTCTTAGTTCTTTGTCTGTAGTGCAACTTTTTTGTTCTCCGTGAACACATCACTCGAACACCTCATTGCAACACATAACTGGACCACACCACTGGACCACACCACTGGACCATACCACTGGACCACACCACTGGACCACACCACTGGACCACATCACTGGACCACACCACTGGACCACACCACTGGACCACACCACTGGACATCACTGGACCACACCACTGGACCACACCACTGGACATCACTGGACCACACCACTGGACAACACCACTGGACCACACCACTGGACCACACCACTGGACCACACCACTGGACCACACCACTGGACATCACTGGACCACACCACTGGACCACACCACTGGACATCACTGGACCACACCACTGGACAACACCACTGGACCACACCACTGGACCACATCACTGGACCACACCACTGGACATCACTGGACCACACCACTGGACCACATCACTTGACATCACTGGACCACACCACTGGACAACACCACTGGACCACACCACTGGACCACATCACTGGACCACACCACTGGACATCACTGGACCACACCACTGGACCACACCACTGGACAACACCACTGGACAACATCACTGGACCACACCACTGGACCACACCACTGGACCACACCACTGGACCACACCACTGGAACACATCTCTGGACCACACCACTGGACCACACCACTGGACCACACCACTGAACCACACCACTGGACCACACCACTGGACCACAACACTGGACCACATCACTGGACCACACCACTGGACCACAACACTGGACCACAACACTGGACCACACCACTGGACCACAACACTGGACCACAACACTGGACCACGCCACTGGACCACAACACTGGACTACACCACTGGACCACACCACTGGACCACACCACTGGACCACACCACTGGACCACACCACTGGACCAAACCACTGGACCACACCACTGGACCACACCACTGGACCACACCACTGGACCACACCACTGGACCACACCACTGGACCACAACACTGGACCACACCACTGGACCACAACACTGGACCACAACACTGGACCACAACACTGGACCACAACACTGGACCACAACACTGGACCACACCACTGGACCACAACACTGGATCACAACACTGGACCATACCACTGGACCACACCACTGAACCACACCACTGGACCACACCACTGGACCACACCACTGGACCACACCACTGGACCACACCACTGGACCACACCACTGGACCACACCACTGGACCACAACACTGGACCACAACACTGGACCACACCACTGGACCACACCACTGGACCACAACACTGGACCACACCATTGGACCACAACACTAGACCACACCACTGGACCACACCACTGGACCACAACACTGGACCACACCACTGGACCACACCACTGGACCACAACACTGGACCACACCACTGGACCACAACACTGGACCACACCATTGGACCACAACACTGGACCACACCACTGGACCACACCACTGGACCACACCACTGGACCACAACACTGGACCACACCATTGGACCACAACACTAGACCACATCACTGGACCACACCACTGGACCACACCACTGGACCACAACACTAGACCACACCACTGGACCACACCACTGGACCACAACACTGAACCACACCACTGGACCACACCACTGGACCACACCACTGGACCACACCACTGGACCACACCACTGGACCACACCACTGGACCACACCACTGAACCACACCACTGGACCACAACACTGGACTACACCATTGGACCACAACACTAGACCACACCACTGGACCACAACACTGGACCACACCACTGGACCACACCACTGGACCACACCACTGGAACACACCACTGGACCACAACACTGACTTTTATTGGAAACAATAGCTGTTGATTATGTGCTGGCTCAACCCCCGGGTCGTCCAGGCCTGATAATGGTAGAGGGGAGCGAGACACCAGGCAACACCTGCAGCAGGAACCACACAATACCTGCAGGAGGGACCACACAATACCTGCAGGAGGAACCACACAATACCTGCAGGAGGGACCACACAATACCTGCAGGAGGAATCACACAATACCTGCAGGAGGAACCACACAACACCTGCAGGAGGGAACACACAATACCTGCAGGAGGGACCACACACCTGCAGCAGGAACCACACAACACCTGCAGGAGGGAACACACAATACCTGCAGGAGGGACCACACAACACCTGCAGCAGGAACCACACAACACCTGCAGGAGGGAACACACAATACCTGCAGGAGGGACCACACAACACCTGCAGCAGGAACCACACAACACCTGCAGGAGGGACCACACAATACCTGCAGCAGGAACCACACAATACCTACAGCAGGAACCACACAATACCTGCAGGAGGGACCACACAACACCTGCAGGATCAACCACACAATACCTGCAGGAGGTACCACACAATACCTGCAGGAGGGAACACACAATACCTGCAGGAGGGACCACACAATACCTGCAGAAGGAACCACACAACACCTGCAGAAGGAATCACACAATACCTGCAGCAGGAACCACACAATACCTGCAGGAGGGAACACACAATACCTGCAGGAGGAACCACACAATACCTGCAGGAGGCACCACACAATACCTGCAGGAGGGACCACACAACACCTGCAGCAGGAACCACACAACACCTGCAGGAGGGACCACACAATACCTGCAGCAGAAACCACACAATACCTGCAGGAGGAACCACACAATACCTGCAGGAGGAACCACACAATACCTGCAGGAGGAACCACACAATACCTGCAGGAGGAACCATACAATACCTGCAGGAGGAACCACACAATACCTGCAGGAGGAACCACACAACACCTGCAGGAGGAACCACACAATACCTGCAGGAGGAACCACACAACACCTGCAGGAGGAACCACACAATACCTGCAGAAGGGAACACACAATACCTGCAGGAGGAACCACACAATACCTGCAGGAGGGACCACACAATACCTGCAGGAGGAACCACACAACACCTGCAGGAGGAACCACACAATACCTGCAGGAGGAACCACACAACACCTGCAGGAGGAACCACACAATACCTGCAGAAGGAACCACACAATACCTGCAGGAGGAACCTCACAATACCTGCAGGAGGAGCCACACAATACCTGCAGGAGGAACCTCACAATACCTGCAGGAGGAACCACACAACACCTGCAGAAGGAACCACACAATACCTGCAGAAGAAACCACACAATACCTGCAGGAGGAACCTCACAATACCTGCAGAGGAACCTCACAATACCTGCAGCAGGAACCACACACTACCTGCAGGAGGAACCACACAATACCTGCAGGAGGAACCACACAATACCTGCAGAAGGAACCACACAATACCTGCAGAAGGAACCACACAACACCTGCCAAGAGAATACGTGTGTGACCAGACGCTCTTCTCTCTATATTTGTGTATAATCCCCGAGATAAGTTAACGGGAGAGAGGAATAAGAACGAAGTAGACACCAGTAATTACTGAAATAAATTGTTGTATATTAAATATATTTATTATTCAACAATATTGCATAATACATTATTGTCAACTTGATACAGAGTATCATGTTATATTTCAACATAAAATAGAAGCAAAAGAAGGGATAAATATTAATTTTGCAATCTTAGTAGATTTAGTAGCAATATAAGTAGATTTACCGGATTGTTTCTAACGTTGGATATACTTACTTAGTGTGTGTTAAGTTGGGTATTAACAAGAGGTGCTTCGTGTGGGGTAATAGGTGTTATGAATCCCATATTGCCGGTCGGCCGAGCGGACAGCACGCTGGACTTGTGATCCTGTGGTCCTGGGTTCGATCCCAGGCGCCGGCGAGAAACAATGGGTAGAGTTTCTTTCACCCTTTGCCCATGTTACCTAGCAGTAAAATAGGTACCTGGGTGTTAGTCAGCTGTCACGGGCTGCTTCCTGGGGTGTGGAGGCCTAGTCGAGGACCGGGCCGCAGGGACCCTAAAGCCCCGAAATCATCTCAAGATAACCTCAAGATTGCCTGATGGTGTAGGTCCTGCTCCGCAGTCAGGTATTCCTCACCTGACCCTGTAGAGGATCCACAGGAATGATTTAGCACCAGCAATCGTTGTTGGATGTTACTGAAGAGGAAATAAGTCGTAGATGAGCATCTTAAGGGAAACAAGATAAGATATCGACAGTATGTGACGCTCCGTGAGCAAAATCGAGGTCACCGCGGGCAGCGTGCCGTGGGCAGAGGACTTGTGATGTCACTTGTTAGTGTGGAGGACTTGTGATGTCACTTGTTAGTGTGGAGGACTTGTGATGTCACTTGTTAGTGTGGAGGACTTGTGATGTCACTTGTTAGTGTGGAGGACTTGTGATGTCACTTGTTAGTGTGGAGGTCTGAGGGGCAGCACGACTTCGCTCATGGTTGTTTTTTATTCAGCTACTCGGAACAAACGTTCCAAGTAGCACGGGCTATGGTGAGCCCGTTGTCGACTTGGGAGGAGGATATTATGACGTTTTGGTGAAGAATCTACGGGGGAGTGGGAGTGGGAGGACGAGTAGTGACGTGTATATCCAGTAGTGGTGACGAAAAGGACGACCTGAAGTCTCTTGAGTGGTCGTTCCCTGATGGTCCACTGTGTTAGGTCCAAGAAGTGGCCTGAATATCCCTCAAGAAGATCGTTTAGTACCTGTGTTCACACAAGTACAGGTACCTTGTATATATGATCTAACATGAGCACAAACAATATGAGACAAAATACTTTCCAGTATTTTGCCCCATATTATTTATGTTTTTTTGGGGCAATATTTCCGTGTTGGGGCTGCGTGAGATGTTGGTCAGAGGTGTTGTAAATATTGGCGTCATGCACTGTTTTACAGTTTTCCATCTCCATATTCTCCAGGTCTGCTACACAGTCTTCCCAGCTTGGCGCTTTCTTTAGACAATGTCTAACGTCTCCAGATTACTGAAGGTTATGATGATATTTGTCAGTTCTGCGTGTACTGCTGTCATTATTGTGTAAATATCCGCCTCTGGTCTCTTGTTAGAAGTTATACTGACCATCAGGTCTTTCTCTATCTCTGTTACTGCAAGTTTATCCCATTTTTTATTTTCTATTCCTGCTCACTCTGCCGGGCTTCCATTCCATTCTGCATTCTAAAAATTGCACTTTTGGAGATTTAATTAATGTCGTCATTTATAATATCGTCTCTGAACTCTGTCTAGGCTTTTTTGAACTCTCCCAAAGCCTTCTTCTGACTATGATTTAATCTATGTTCTATTAAAGCTTGGTAAAAGTTATTAACTGACGTTTCCGTCTCCTTCAAACACAGGGTAGAATAATTCTTTGTTTACGATTCCAAGTGATATTTTTCCCTTAATATTAGGAATAAATAAGGTCTGGCAAGACCCATTCATCAGCATCATTAGTAAGGCCAAGACACAAGGCCTCGGGGAACCTGATTTACATACATCTCTAATATTGTTCTATGTTAGCGGCTCCTGTACTCACCTAATTGTGCTTGCGGGGGTTAAGCTTTGACTCTTTGTTTCATAGTCAGTCGTGGTGTAGACTTCGACCAGAGGAATATCTCAGCAAGGTTGTGATCCTTGCTGAGAGCCCTCACAACCTTGCTGAGAGCCCTCACAACCTTGCTGAGAGCTCTCACAACCTTTCTGAGAGTCCTCACAACCTTGCTGAGAGCTCTCACAACCTTTCTGAGAGTCCTCACAACCTTGCTGAGAGCTCTCACAACCTTGTTGAGAGTCCTCACAACCTTGTTGAGAGTCCTCACAACCTTGCTGAGAGTCCTCACAACCTTGCTGAGAGTCCTCACAACCTTGCTGAGAGTCCTCACAACCTTGCTGAGAGTCCTCACAACCTTGCTGAGAGCCCTCACAACCTTGCTGAGAGCCCTCACAACCTTGCTGAGAGCCCTCACAACCTTGTTGAGAGTCCTCACAACCTTGTTGAGAGCTCTCACAACCTTGCTGAGAGCCCTCACAACCTTGCTGAGAGCTCTCACAACCTTGTTGAGAGTCCTCACAACCTTGTTGAGAGTCCTCACAACCTTGCTGAGAGTCCTCACAACCTTAATTGTTGCGAGTCCTCACAACCTTGTTGAGAGTCCTCACAACCTTGCTGAGAGTCCTCACAACCTTGCTGAGAGCTCTCACAACCTTGCTGAGAGCCCTCACAACCTTGCTGAGAGCTCTCACAACCTTGCTGAGAGCTCTCACAACCTTGCTGAGAGCCCTCACAACCTTGCTGAGAGCTCTCACAACCTTGCTGAGAGCTCTCACAACCTTGCTGAGAGCTCTCACAACCTTGCTGAGAGCTCTCACAACCTTGCTGAGAGTCCTCACAACCTTGCTGAGAGCTCTCACAACCTTTCTGAGAGCCCTCACAACCTTGCTGAGAGCTCGCACAACCTTGCTGAGAGCTCTCACAACCTTGCTGAGAGCTCTCACAACCTTGCTGAGAGCTCTCACAACCTTGTTGAGAGTCCTCACAACCTTGCTGAGAGCCCTCACAACCTTGCTGAGAGTCCTCACAACCTTGCTGAGAGCCCTCACAACCTTGCTGAGAGCCCTCACAACCTTGCTGAGAGCCCTCACAACCTTGCTGAGAGCTCTCACAACCTTGCTGAGAGTCCTCACAACCTTGCTGAGAGCTCTCACAACCTTGCTGAGAGTCCTCACAACCTTGCTGAGAGCTCTCACAACCTTGCTGAGAGCTCTCACAACCTTGCTGAGAGCTCTCACAACCTTTCTGAGAGCCCTCACAACCTTGCTGAGAGCTCTCACAACCTTGCTGAGAGCTCTCACAACCTTGCTGAGAGCTCTCACAACCTTGCTGAGAGCTCTCACAACCTTGCTGAGAGCTCTCACAACCTTGCTGAGAATCCTCACAACCTTGCTGAGAGTCCTCACAACCTTGCTGAGAGCTCTCACAACCTTTCTGAGGGCCCTCACAACCTTGCTGAGAGCTCTCACAACCTTGCTGAGTCCTCACAACCTTGCTGAGAGCTCTCACAACCTTTCTGAGAGCCCTCACAACCTTGCTGAGAGCTCGCACAACCTTGCTGAGAGCTCTCACAACCTTGCTGAGAGCTCTCACAACCTTGCTGAGAGCTCTCACAACCTTGCTGAGAGCTCTCACAACCTTGCTGAGAGTCCTCACAACCTTGCTGAGAGCTCTCACAACCTTGCTGAGAGCTCTCACAACCTTTCTGAGAGCCCTCACAACCTTGCTGAGAGCTCGCACAACCTTGCTGAGAGCTCTCGCAACCTTGCTGAGAGCCCTCACAACCTTTCTGAGAGCCCGTGCCCATAATTGTGAACAATCAACAACCAAGATTTCTCTCATGTGATCATGAACAAAATGAGAGAAAGTATTCATAAAAATGTTTCGTTAGGCCTATAATTCTTCTGACCTGTTGCTTATTTACGTGACATCATTGTTTTACTTCTATCAAAGTGTAACACAGAGCGAAAGAAAAACATAGAAGTATAATAATTATTTCAAAAATATATTAATATCAATGTATTTGAAAGAATTCTTTTAAAATATCAGCTTTTATTATTAAGAGTATTTTTATGATCATATCAAATGTGAAAATGATATTTTATTCTTTTGTTCATTATATAAAATATAATATAATCAAGTAAAGGGAAATAAGAATATTTTTATCTTGCATCAGCACCGACAACGACGGACGTTTCATATCAAGCTTCAACTGCCTTGTTTGAAAGCTTCACCCACAACGCTTTCATCAATCATTGCATTCCTATAATTAACTTTTAGCAAAATTTCATTGTTAAAAATAATAATACACCGGGAAATCATGTGTTAGCATCGCTAGAGTTTTATAAATTATCTTATCAAAATTTTTCTGTTAATCTAGCTACTAACCAATCTTATACAACATTGTGTAGCTTAGTTATGTTAAGGCGCTTTTCAGATCAATCAATACCTTTTCTAAATTATCGAAATATTAATGTAAACACTTCGAAATTGGGATTGTCTATTGTTAGATTGTTTACATACTCCAGAAAATTGTTTAGCTTCTTTAAACAACCTGAATTTAGTACATTTTTAAGAGCTTCGATCAGCAGTAAATGGTGTCTCGAAAATTGCATTTGAAAGTCTTTGTGTGTGTGTGTGTGTGTGTGTGTGTGTGTGTGTGTGTGTGTGTGTGTGTGTGTGTGTGTATGTGTGTGTGTGTGTGTATTCACCAAGTTATGTTTGCGGGGGTTGAGCTTTGCTCTTTCGGCCCGCCTCTCGACTGTTTACTAACTACTATTTTTTCCTCTCCACACCACACACACACACACACACACACACACACACACACACACACACACACACACACACACACACACACACACACACACACACACACACACACACACCAGGAAGCAGCCCGTGGCAACTGACTAACTCCAAGGTACTTATTTACTGCTAGGTAACAGGGGCATTCAGGGTGAAGGAAACTTTTCCCATTTGTTTCTACCTGGTGCGGGAATCGAACCCGCGCCACAGAATTACGAGTCCTGCTCGCTATCCACCAGGCTACAAGGCCCCCACACACTGTGTGAGTGAGTGTGTGTGTGTGTGTGTGTGTGTGTGTGTGTGTGTGTGTGTGTGTGTGTGTGTGTGTGTGTGTGTGTGTGTGTGTGTGTGTGTGTGTGTGTTTAACAAATAAAAATGTCATTGTCAACATCACGTTAAAAATGTAAGTTTTATTTGAAAAACTTTTATTTTATTAAACATAATATCACTTGTTTTTCAGATCAATTTAATTAGGTGTTAAAACTATTAAAATATAAGAAGAAATCTACCTTACATATAATTCTTGATAAAAACGTTTTCATATCCTAAGACACAATAAAACAGGAACAGAACCTCTAGACCACTTCAAGGATCATTGCTGTAAATATATTGTCCTAATTCACCCAATTCACCAATTTCTTCCAAACGTATGTATGAATTTTTTCAGGCATTTCTTATTTTTGTTCGTGAAAACCTCATCTTCCCTTAACCCCTCTTCTTCCCTTATACCCTCTTCTTACCTCGCCCCCTCTTCTTTCCTCGCCCCCTCTTCTTCCCTTATACCCTCTTCTTACCTCGCCCCCTCTTCTTCCCTTATACCCTCTTCTTACCTCGCCCCCTCTTCTTTCCTCGCCCCCTCTTCTTCCCTTATACCCTCTTCTTCCCTCGCCCCCTCTTCTTTCCTCGCCCCCTCTTCTTCCCTTATACCCTCTTCTTCCCTCGCCCCCTCTTCTTCCCTCGCCCCCTCTTCTTCCCTTATACCCTCTTCTTCCCTCGCCCCCTCTTCTTTCCTCGCCCCCTCTTCTTCCCTTATACCCTCTTCTTCCCTCGCCCCCTCTTCTTTCCTCGCCCCCTCTTCTTCCCTTATACCCTCTTCTTCCCTCGCCCCCTCTTCTTCCCTCGCCCCCTCTTCTTCCCTTATACCCTCTTCTTCCCTTATACCCTCTTCTTCCCTTATTCTCTCTTTTTCCCTTATACTTTCTTCCTCCTCCTCCCCCTCTTCTAACTCTCGTCCCCTCTTCAATCTCTCTTACCCCCCTCATTCTCTCCCATCTCCATCCCCCCCTCTTCCCTACCTCTCCACCTTCCCTCAACAACTCTACTATGAAGCACTTCTAACTGATAAACAACTCTATGGAAAACGAAAGAAATATTTCAGACTTGTCTTTATGAACATCGCTCGATATTTCTTAATGCACTTGGGCCGACACTGACTGGCCTGTGACACTCCCCTGCCCAACATGGGCACTTGGGCCGACACTGACTGGCCTGTGACACTCCCCTGCCCAACATGGGCACTTGGGCCGACACTGACTGGACTGTGACACTCCCCTGCCCAACATGGGCACTTGGGCCGACACTGACTGGCCTGTGACACTCCCCTGCCCAACATGGGCACTTGGGCCGACACTGACTGGCCTGTGACACTCCCCTGCCCAACATGGGCACTTGGGCCGACACTGACTGGACTGTGACACTCCCCTGCCCAACATGGGCACTTGGGCCGACACTGACTGGCCTGTGACACTCCCCTGCCCAACATGGGCACTTGGGCCGACACTGACTGGCCTGTGACACTCCCCTGCCCAACATGGGCACTTGGGCCGACACTGACTGGCCTGTGACACTCCCCTGCCCAACATGGGCACTTGGGCCGACACTGACTGGACTGTGACACTCCCCTGCCCAACATGGGCACTTGGGCCGACACTGACTGGCCTGTGACACTCCCCTGCCCAACATGGGCACTTGGGCCGACACTGACTGGCCTGTGACACTCCCCTGCCCAACATGGGCACTTGGGCCGACACTGACTGGACTGTGACACTCCCCTGCCCAACATGGGCACTTGGGCCGACACTGACTGGCCTGTGACACTCCCCTGCCCAACATGGGCACTTGGGCCGACACTGACTGGACTGTGACACTCCCCTGCCCAACATGGGCACTTGGGCCGACACTGACCATAAGCATCGACCCACCTTAAGCTTCAACTCACCTTAAGCTTCAACCCAACTTAAGCTTCAACCCACCTTATGCTTCAACCCACCTTAAGCTTCAACCCACCTTAAGCTTCAACCCACCTTAAGCTTCAACCCACCTTAAGCTTCAACCCAACTTAAGCTTCAACTCACCTTATGCTTCAACCCACCTTAAGCTTCAACCCACCTTAAGCTTCAACCCACCTTAAGCTTCAACCCACCTTAAGCTTCAACCCACCTTAAGCTTCAACCCACCTTATGCTTCAACCCACCTTAAGCTTCAACCCACCTTAAGCTTCAACCCACCTTAAGCTTCAACCCACCTTAAGCTTCAACCCACCTTATGCTTCAACCCACCTTAAGCTTCAACCCACCTTAAGCTTCAACCCACCTTAAGCTTCAACCCACCTTAAGCTTCAACCCACCTTAAGCTTCAACCCAACTTAAGCTTCAACCCACCTTATGCTTCAATCCAACTTAAGCTTCAACCCACCTTAAGCTTCAACCCACCTTATGCTTCAACCCACCTTATGCTTCAACCCACCTTATGCTTCAATCCAACTTAAGCTTCAACCCACCTTATGCTTCAACCCAACTTAAGCTTCAACCCACCTTAAGCTTCAACCCACCTTATGCTTCAACCCAACTTAAGCTTCAACCCACCTTATGCTTCAACCCAACTTAAGCTTCAACCCACCTTATGCTTCAACCCAACTTAAGCTTCAACCCACCTTATGCTTCAACCCAACTTAAGCTTCAACCCACCTTATGCTTCAACCCAACTTAAGCTTCAACCCACCTTATGCTTCAACCCAACTTAAGCTTCAACCCACCTTATGCTTGAACCCAACTTAAGCTTCAACCCACCTTAAGCTTCAACCCAACTTAAGCTTCAACCCACCTTAAGCTTCAACCCACCTTAAGCTTCAACCCAACTTAAGCTTCAACCCACCTTATGCTTCAACCCACCTTAAGCTTCAACCCACCTTAAGCTTCAACCCACCTTATGCTTCAACCCACCTTATGCTTCAACCCACCTTAAGCTTCAACCCACCTTAAGCTTCAACCCAACTTAAGCTTCAACCCAACTTAAGCTTCAACCCACCTTAAGCTTCAACCCACCTTAAGCTTCAACCCACCTTATGCTTCAACCCACCTTAAGCTTCAACCCACCTTAAGCTTCAACCCAACTTAAGCTTCAACCCACCTTAAGCTTCAACCCACCTTAAGCTTCAACCCAACTTAAGCTTCAACCCACCTTATGCTTCAACCCACCTTAAGCTTCAACCCACCTTAAGCTTCAACCCACCTTATGCTTCAACCCACCTTATGCTTCAACCCACCTTAAGCTTCAACCCACCTTAAGCTTCAACCCAACTTAAGCTTCAACCCAACTTAAGCTTCAACCCACCTTAAGCTTCAACCCACCTTAAGCTTCAACCCACCTTATGCTTCAACCCACCTTAAGCTTCAACCCACCTTAAGCTTCAACCCAACTTAAGCTTCAACCCACCTTATGCTTCAACCCACCTTAAGCTTCAACCCACCTTAAGCTTCAACCCACCTTATGCTTCAACCCACCTTATGCTTCAACCCACCTTAAGCTTCAACCCACCTTAAGCTTTAACCCAACTTAAGCTTCAACCCACCTTAAGCTTCAACCCACCTTAAGCTTCAACCCACCTTAAGCTTCAACCCACCTTAAGCTTCAACCCACCTTAAGCTTCAACCCACCTTAAGCTTCAACCCAACTTAAGCTTCAACCCAACTTAAGCTTCAACCCACCTTAAGCTTCAACCCAACTTAAGCTTCAACCCACCTTAAGCTTCAACCCACCTTAAGCTTCAACCCAACTTAAGCTTCAACCCACCTTAAGCTTCAACCCACCTTATGCTTCAACCCACCTTAAGCTTCAACCCACCTTAAGCTTCAACCCACCTTATGCTTCAACCCACCTTAAGCTTCAACCCACCTTATGCTTCAACCCAACTTAAGCTTCAACCCACCTTAAGCTTCAACCCAACTTAAGCTTCAACCCACCTTAAGCTTCAACCCACCTTAAGCTTCAACCCAACTTAAGCTTCAACCCACCTTAAGCTTCAACCCACCTTAAGCTTCAACCCACCTTAAGCTTCAACCCACCTTAAGCTTCAACCCACCTTATGCTTCAACCCAACTTAAGCTTCAACCCACCTTAAGCTTCAACCCAACTTAAGCTTCAACCCACCTTAAGCTTCAACCCAACTTAAGCTTCAACCCACCTTAAGCTTCAACCCACCTTAAGCTTCAACCCACCTTAAGCTTCAACCCACCTTATGCTTCAACCCAACTTAAGCTTCAACCCACCTTAAGCTTCAACCCACCTTAAGCTTCAACCCAACTTAAGCTTCAACCCACCTTAAGCTTCAACCCACCTTAAGCTTCAACCCACCTTATGCTTCAACCCAACTTAAGCTTCAACCCACCTTAAGCTTCAACCTAACTTAAGCTTCAACCCACCTTATGCTTCAACCCACCTTAAGCTTCAACCCAACTTTAGCTTCAACCCACCTTAAGCTTCAACCCACCTTAAGCTTCAACCCACCTTATGCTTCAACCCAACTTAAGCTTCAACCCACCTTAAGCTTCAACCTAACTTAAGCTTCAACCCACCTTATGCTTCAACCCACCTTAAGCTTCAACCCACCTTAAGCTTCAACCCACCTTAAGCTTCAACCCACCTTAAGCTTCAACCCAACTTAAGCTTCAACCCACCTTAAGCTTCAACCCACCTTATGCTTCAACCCAACTTAAGCTTCAACCCACCTTAAGCTTCAACCCACCTTATGCTTCAACCCACCTTAAGCTTCAACCCACCTTATGCTTCAACCCAACTTAAGCTTCAACCCACCTTAAGCTTCAACCCAACTTAAGCTTCAACCCACCTTAAGCTTCAACCCACCTTAAGCTTCAACCCAACTTAAGCTTCAACCCACCTTAAGCTTCAACCCAACTTAAGCTTCAACCCACCTTAAGCTTCAACCCACCTTAAGCTTCAACCCACCTTAAGCTTCAACCCACCTTAAGCTTCAACCCAACTTAAGCTTCAACCCAACTTAAGCTTCAACCCACCTTAAGCTTCAACCCACCTTAAGCTTCAACCCAACTTAAGCTTCAACCCACCTTAAGCTTCAACCCACCTTAAGCTTCAACCCACCTTAAGCTTCAACCCACCTTATGCTTCAACCCAACTTAAGCTTCAACCCACCTTAAGCTTCAACCCACCTTAAGCTTCAACCGAACTTAAGCTTCAACCCACCTTAAGCTTCAACCCACCTTAAGCTTCAACCCACCTTATGCTTCAACCCAACTTAAGCTTCAACCCACCTTAAGCTTCAACCTAACTTAAGCTTCAACCCACCTTAAGCTTCAACCCACCTTAAGCTTCAACCCACCTTAAGCTTCAACCCACCTTAAGCTTCAACCCACCTTAAGCTTCAACCCACCTTAAGCTTCAACCCATCATAAACATCTGGTGGAAATTTCCAACATTTTTTGTTTATTCTCATCCCTAATACACTAGGATGTATTTCCTGTATTAGGCTTCATACTCATTTACAAATCCTTAGTATAATGGGATGTATTTCCTGTACTAAGCGTAATAACTAACACTACTAATACGTCGTTTAGCATCATAGAATCCACTTCATTAGGTTGTGGAACATCATGTAATTATTCCTAGAATTGTGTAGTGTTGCGTCAGCCACTTGCGGAGAATAAATTTCCACATACCTGTAGATCTAACAAAGTCCAACCATTTACTTATCTTTTAGGAATAATTATTTAGTAATAGGTTTCCTTTTAGTATACAACAGTTTACTGGAATTCCTTTACCCAGCTTGATCACTGTTCCAGTTAATAATATCATAATCTAAAATCATTTCCACCTCCAAACGAGTCTTGTTGTATTTGTGCAGTCTACATTAACTGACCTGCACTGTGAGAATGAAACATCACAAAGTATTCATGAACACTTCTTCCCTATTTAGCTTTAATAAATCAATATAATTTATGTTCGAGCCCCTACTGGGAGCTAATGCGCATGCGCGACTTTCGGGAAGGAAGGAGAGAGGACTCGCGCCATATTAGATCAACTGGCAGTACGGTGCTCCGAAGCGGTCCCAACAAATCTTCCATTTCTGCAAGCATCCGCACCACGGCGGGCTTCAGATTAAGGACGCAGCTTACCAGAATCACGGACACCAGTTCGGCAGGCATTTACCTTTCATTGTTTGTTGTTTGAGCTCATTAAGAAATATTTATGAAGGTGCCATGTCGTAACGCTGCAGGCGATAAAATTAACCCCATGTAAGTGCAGCTCTTTCCCCCTCCAAATATTTAGATATTACTTTTATGTGTGTGAATACTAGTTTGGAGTGGAAATTCTTGAATTATCATTATTGCAGCATGGTGCAACACCCCTGAGGAAGCGTGTGACCGCCACACACTCACGTGTTCCAAGTATCGCTATCTCAAGCTGTTTCCAGACTGTTGTACAGTGGACTGCATCCACGTCCCTCTGTCACAGCTCAGATTTAATCAGTTTTCATTGTAGATAGTACTTTTATTATTTAAGAGTCCATATATATACGATATTGCATTGATTAATTATTAATCTTTATTTTGCAGCAGTATTTCTTGCATTACATATTTTCTCATTCCCTATGTGTGTGTATATTATCATTATTATTATTGTTATTACATAATATATGTTATAGACTAATCTTAGAGAAGACCCCCCCCCAAAATGTGTCATGGGAGGCTGGCTCTAGAATATATAGAATTTACAGTCATTGCTTAATAGAATATATTCATATATCATCATAGATCCATAAGCCACTGATTCATCATTTAATAACGCATTCTGGTCCTTCGAGCTATCTTAGAATTAATCATTATCTTGCATTCATAAAATTATACATATTATTAGTATTAAACTACAGCCAGATTTTCCCACAACATCGACCTACCTTAAGATTCAACCCACCATAAGCTTCAACCCACCTTAAGCTTCAACCCACCCTAAGCTTCAACTCCACCTTAAGATTCAACCCAACTTAAGCTTCAACCCACCTTAAGCTTCAATCCACCTTAAGTAAGTAAGTAATTATCAAAAGAAGGCACCAAACCGGGAAGGCTATGTAGCACCATCAAATACGCAAAATAATCAGAGGGCGCTAAATATCACCGAGGATGCCAATACGAGAACAAAAACGCATAAGGCGAACGATATCAAAAGTATCTGAGTCACCAAGAATTCTATCGAGGGACAGGTGACCGCGAGGGGCGGTCGGAAAGCAAGACACACGCTCGTCCTGGAAGTCAGGACATTCAAGAAGGACATGCACGACCGTAAGAGGGACAACGCAACTAGGACAATAAGGAGCAGGGCGGCGCTCCATCAAGTGACCATGGGTTAAGCGAGTATGGCCAATACGCAACCTCGCCAGAGCTGTTTCCCACCGCCGGTTACGGTGGAAGGAGGACGGCCACGAGGAAACACAACATTTAAGAGTACGTAGCTTGTTACCAGTAAGAGACAACCAAGAAGCCTGCCAACGGGTAAGGACTGAGGAATGGATAACCGGGTAAAAGTCGGAATACGGAATGCCTTTACGAGAGATGGGACAAGAGCGGACAGCTTCCTTAGCGGCAGCATCCGCACGCTCATTTAAAGACACGCCAATATGGCTGGGAACCCAACAAAACTCAACCGACTTAAATTTACTGTGAACGAGAAACAGCCAATGCTGGATCTCGACAACTACTGGATGAACTGGATTAAAGCACCCGAGAGCCATGAGGGCACTACGAGAGTCAACAACAACCACAAAGGAAGACTGACAACGAGAAAGCAGGAGACGAAGAGCATAGAGAATAGCATAAAGTTCCGCTGTAAAGATGCTAGTCTCCGGAGGCAAGCGACACATATAAGTGCGATCAGCAAAAACAACAGAGTAGCCAACACCGTCTGCTGACTTAGACCCATCGGTGAAGACAGAAACGGAGCGGGAGTGAGAAGAAAAGTGCTCAAGGAAAAGGCGTTTTAGAACCGTAGGAGGGGTAAAAGCTTTAGTGATACGAGTCAAGGATGTACAAAACCGCGGAAGAGGGACCCTCCACGGGGGCAAAGAAGGAACAACACGAGGAGAAACACCAGAAATACGAACGGAAAGAGAATCCTGTAGGCGAGATAACCGGACAGAAAGAGGGAGGTGGTGAAGAGGAACAGGAACCGCAGGAGGGGTAAAAGTTAAAGCACGACAGAGGCGAGAGGAAGGATGTTGCAAGGACCGCGCAAGATAGCGAAGACAGTAGCGATCACGGCGGTCCTGGAGAGACAGGAAGCCAGTGTCAACATACAAGCTAAGGACGGGAGTCGAACGAAAGGCACCAGAACTGAGGCGCAACCCAGTATGGTGCAAAGCATCAAGACGGCGAAGAGTAGAAGGAGAAGCAGACGAGTAAGCAGGGCAACCATAATCGAGCTTAGACAGGACGAGAGAGGAATGTAAAGCAAGGAGAGTGCGCCTATCTGCCCCCCAAGAAGTATGGGACAAGACCCGAAGGAGGGTAAGGGCCTTAGAGCACTCAACACGGAGGTAAGAGATATGGGGAGACCAAGACAAACGAGTGTCAAGGAATAACCCCAAAAGCTTCGCGGAATCTTTGTATTCAAGGGGATGACCATAAAGTGACAAAGAGGGACGAAGAACAACCCGTTTCCGCGTAAAAGTCATGGCACAAGTCTTAGAAGTAGAGAACTTGAAGCCATGACCTGTGGCCCAAGACGACACGGCATTAATTGCAAGTTGAAGCCGGCGTTGAAGGAGAGGCGAATCATCACCCTGACAACAAAGGGTAAGATCATCGACATAGAGAGCGGAGAAGACACCAGAAGGAAGAGAGGAAAGAAGACCATTGAGGGTAACCAGAAAAAGAGTAGTGCTCAGAACACTACCCTGGGGCACACCTTCGTATTGCTGAAAAGAGGGAGACAGAGCGGTACCAAGGCGCACCCGAAAGGAACGACGAGAGAGGAAGCTGCGGAGAAAGAGAGGGAGATGACCACGAAGGCCAAAAGAATGAAGTTGAGATAGGATATGATAACGCCAAGTGGTGTCGTAAGCCTTTTCTAGGTCAAAAAGGACGGCAACAACGGAGGTCTTCGCAGCAAAAGCAGTACGAATATAGACCTCCAAGTTCACCAGGACATCTGTCGTGCTGCGGCACTTGCGGAAACCAAATTGAGAAGGGGAGAGGAGGTGATGGTGTTCCAGGAACCACATCAGACGAACGTTAACCATACGTTCAAAGAGTTTGCAGACACAACTTGTGAGAGCAATAGGGCGAAAGTCCTTAGGGGAAGTACCCAGAGACCCCGGTTTGCGAACAGGGAGGACACCGGCATCGAGCCAGTCCTCAGGGACTGACGACGACTCCCAGATCCGATTATACAGACTCAGTAAATACTGAGACGTGCTCGGAGGGAGATGGCGAAGCATCTCATAATGAATACCATCGGAGCCCGCCGCCGTAGAACCGCAGAGGGCCAGGGCAGAACGAAGTTCAGAGAGAGAGAAGGGATCATTATAGGGAAGCTGAAGATGAGTGCAGAAATCTAAAGGACGAGACTCAAGGACAGGTTTACGAAGAAGGAAAGATTGGGGAAGATGTAGACCAGAGCTAACAGAAGAAAAGTGGGAACCCAGTTCGGAAGCGACCTGCAACGGGTCCGCCACAAGAGTACCATGGAGGTGAAGGACCGGTGAAACATCGGGAACGAACTTACCCGCTATCTTGCGGATACGCTTCCAGATCTGGGCCAGAGGGGTTTCGGACGTAATTGTCGAGACATAAGATGCCCAACATTCACGTTTAGCCGTACGGATGGCCCTACGGGCCACCGCACTTGCTTTCCGAAAGAAAAGAAAAGAATCGGTCGTCTGCCTACGGCGGTGCTTCTTCCAGGCTGCACGCTTACAGCGGATAGCCCGAGCACAGTCCGCATTCCACCAGGGAACGCACTTCCGTGGACCCCGAGAGGAAGAGCGAGGAATAGAGCGGAGGGCAGCGTCGAAGACAGTGTCATGAAAAAGGAGGAGAGCGCGAGAGAGGGGCAGAAGGGAGAGGTCAGAGAGAGTAGCACTGAGGGAAAATAGGGTCCAGTCCGCCTTAGCAAACTGCCACCTAGGGAAAGAGAGGGAAGGGCGAAAAGAGAAAAAGGAAACAAGGATGGGGAAATGATCACTTCCATGGAGGTCATCAAGAACCTGCCACGTGAAATCTAAGTAAAGAGAAGAAGAGCAGAGAGAAAGATCAAGACAAGAAAGGGTGCGAGTTCGAGAATCCAAATGAGTGGGCTCACCAGAATTCAGAAGAGACAGGGAAGAAGAGAGGAGAAACGGCTCAAGGAGGCGACCCCGGGTATTCGTCAGAACGTCACCCCAAAGAGAATGACGACAATTGAAGTCACCCAGCAGGAGCACAGGCTCCGGCAAGGAGTCTAGGAGGTGTTTCAAATCAGGAAGAGAGAGCGGGACACTCGGGGGGAGATAAATGGAACAAACTGTGTACCATTTCCCCACAAAGATACGAGCAGCAGAACAATGGAGAGGCGAAGGAAAAAGTAAAGGAACAAAGGGAACATCAGCCCGAATCAAGAGAGCAGAAGAATTAGAAGCCCCAGCAATGGCTGGGGGGGGGGGGAGAGAAAGGAATAGCCACGAAAACGACCAGGACGAGCACCAAGCATTGGCTCCTGGAGACAGACACAAAGGGGCGAAAACCGCGAAACCAGAAGTTGGAGTTCGAGGAAATTGGCGTAATAACCTCGAACGTTCCATTGAAGAATGGACAACGACGAGAAGAGAAAGGACAAAAACAGAGAACAAGGAAGAAACAAAGGCGAAAGAGCAACAGAGCACGTTAAAGAATATCAGGGTCGGGATCAGGGTCAGCAAAGTCAGGGTTAGGGGGCATGGGTAAACTGAGCAAAGACGGAGGGAAGGAAACGGGAGAACAGATCAGAGGCGGGCGGGCAGGGTCCGGAGGAGGAGGAGGAGGAGGAAGAGGAGGAGACAACGGAGAGGATCCGTCAAGGACAGCAGCAGGAGGAGGGGGAGTAGAAAGAGGGGAGCGCACCCCAGCAAGAGCAGCAACCGAAAGGGAAGCAGGGTCCAAAGAAACCTCCATAGCAGGAACAGGGGGTGCAAGCACTGAAACAGGAGGGGAAGGAGCAACAGAGCCAGAAGGAGGAGCTGAGGAAGAAAGCGAAGCCTTCTTACCCGCCGGGGAAGAGGAAGGAGAGGAGCCAGGCTTACGCTTCTGACTTAAAGAGACCGGTGTCCCAGCAACTACGTACCGGGCAACGGATTCCAGTGTCTCAACCGGAGAAGCCGAACGAGAGCACACACGACGGCCGGTAGGAGAGCGATGGACATCTGCCCGCACCGACAGGCGGTGGGGAGAGCTGATAGATGGAGGAAGAGGATGGGAAGGAGGACCGGAGGGGGACGAGGAAGAAGACACAGAAGACACGACAGACCGGGTAGAAGGAAGGGGAACCCCAGACAGAGGACCAGGAGGAGGATCCTTCGGGAGAGAACCCGAAGGAACAGAGGAGGGGGCAGTGGGCGCATCAGGGTCCAAGGCCCGGAAACGGTTGTGAGTCTGAGGAAGGCGGGAAGGACGAGGAGAGGAAGAGCGCAACACGCGAGCATAAGAGATATTAGCATAAGGCGGGAGCCGGCGAACCTGGCGCCTCGCCTCAGGAAAAGATAAACGCTCCCGGTGCTTCAGGTTGAGGACGGCTGCCTCAAGCTTGTAATGGACACACGCACGGGAGAAGGTAGGATGGGCCTCACCGCAGTTGAGGCAACGAGCCTGGGGAGAAGTGCACTCCGACTTAGAGTGACCTTCGCCACCACACAAAGGACAGAGAGAGACAGTCCCGGAGCAGCGGAGGGCACCATGCCCAAACCTCCAGCACTTGTTGCAGAGCCGAGGAGAAGGAATGTACTCCTGGACAGAGCACCTGGCACCAGCAAGAATGACAGAGGGTGGAAGGGTCCTACCATCAAAGGTAATCTTCACAACCCGGAGGGGTTGACGGCGACTACCACGAGGGGGACGAGTAAACGTGTCCACCTGGAGAATAGAATGGCCCTGGGCAGCGAGGATATGTCGAATATCGTCGTGGCAGTCTCGCAGGTCCCGAACACCGGTTGCAACATGGGGCGGGAGCAAAATAGTGCCAACACTGGCATTCAACTGAGCGTTTTTCGAGACCCGAACGGGGGTCTCGCCAAGGCAGGACAAGGCAGCCAAGCGGGAAGCAGCATCCTGAGAAGGAGCAGCAACGACACGTGTACCGAGACGAGTGGGGTTGAAAGTAATGGAGGCATCCACGGAATCAATGAGATGTCGATGAAGGGAGAAATCGTCAGGAGGCGCAGAATCAAGAGGGAGGAGATCAAAATATTTGGCCCACGAAGCGGGACCAAACAAGGCTTGATAGGTAGCAGAACTGGAAGGAATCGAGCGAGGGCGGCCGTGACGAGGACGGCGGTGAGAACCCCCAGAGAGAGAGGGGTTAAAAGGCGCAGTAGTTACAACTAGAGAAGGAGCCGCGCCAGGGGACGATGTAGTCACCACTGGGGGCTTGGGGCTCGACCCAACCACAGAGGAGGGAAGGGAGCCAGGGGAAGGAGTCAGAGAGGCCAAAGGAGGAGCAAGGTCGGGGCCCAATGCAGCGGAGGCTACAGAGCCCGGTCTTCCAATACGGACCGACTCGGGGGCTTGGTCGTCCACCCCACGAGCCTGAGAAGGGAAGCTAGAAGCAGCCGAAACAGGGGTTTTCATCGTGACGAAAAGAAAAATTCACTCACGAATGTGCCCCCACACCCACCATGGAGCCACAATTAGAGGCAGGACACCCAACAAGAAGCTATCGCCGATCTTGTCGGGGCCTCCTAGGGGTGCGTCGTGAGTATACGCCCCACAAACGCCACCTTAAGAAACCGACAGTCCGTCGAGATCGGGTTCAGTGACGAAGTGGGGATTGACAATAAAAGGTTCCCCTCGCTCTCGACGTCGGGTACTGCAGTTCTACGGGTGCATGAGTATGCCTCCTCAAGCACCCGGGCGTCAAAATAGAAGTCCATGGAAGAACCAGAACGAGCAAAAGGTCGGCAGGAAACGGCAAGCAGATAGGAGAAGAGGGGGGAGAAAAACGAAACAGTCAATCCACCTTAAGCTTCAGCCCACCTTAAGCTTCAACCCAGCTTCAACCCACCTTAAGCTTCAGCCCACCTTAAGCTTCAACCCAGCTTCAACCCACCTTAAGCTTAAACTCACCATAAGCTTCAACCCACCTTAAGCTTCAACCCACGATAAGCTTCAACCCACCTTTAGCTTGAGCCCACCTTAAGCTTCAATCCACCATAAGCTTCAACCTACCGTAAGCTTCAGCCCACCTTAAACTTCAACCCCACCATAAGCTTCAATCCACCATAAGCTTCAACCCACCATTAGCTTTAGCCCACCTTTAGTTTCAACCCACCTTAAGCTTCAACCCACCATAAGCATCGACCCACCTCAAGCTTCAACCCACCTTAAGCTTCAACCCACCTTAAGCTTCAACCCACCTTAAGCTTCAACCCACCTTAAGCTTCAACCCACCCTAAGCTTCAACCCCACCTTAAGATTCAACCCAACTTAAGCTTTAACCCACCTTAAGCTTCAATCCACCTTAAGCTTCAGCCCACCTTAAGCTTCAACCCACCTTAAGCTTCAACCCGCCTTCAGCTTCAACCCACCTTAAGCTTCAACCCATCTTAACTTTAAGCTTCAACCCACCTTAAGCTTCAGCCCACCCTAAGCTTCAACCTGCCTTAATTTTCAACCCCCCTTAAGCTTCAGCTCACGCCTAAGCTTCAACCCACCGTAAACTTCAACCCACCCTAAGCTTCAACCCACCTTAAGCTGCAGCCCACCCTAAGCTTCAACCCACCTTAAGCTGCAGCCCACCCTAAGCTTCAACCCACCGTAAGCTTAACCCACCTTATGCTTCAACCCACCATAAGCTTCAACCCACCCTAAGGTTCAACCCACCATAAGCTTCAGCCCACCTTAAGTTTCAATCCACCTTAAGGTTCAACCCACCATAAGCTTCAACCCACCGTAAGCTTCAGCCCACCTTAAGCTTCAACCCACGTTAAGGTTCAACCCACCTAAAGCTTCAACCCACCATATGCTTCAACCCACCCTAAGCTTCAACCCACCATAAGCTTCAACCCGCCTTAAGCTTCGCCACTGTGCTTCCATGCCCTGAAGCACTTTCTCTCATCACAGTGTGCTGTCAACCACCATTGTGGTTCGGCCAGACTCCCGACACTCGCTCTTGACAACTTCCTGTCAGCAGAACCGGCATGGACCCCAGTATTATATGGAAATGGTCCCCTGCGATGTGATGGAGGTTATCTTGAGATGATTTCGGGGCTTTTTTAGTGTCCCCGCGGCCCGGTCCTCGACTAGGCCTCCACCCCCCAGGAAGCAGCCCGTGACAGCTGACTAACACCCAGGTACCTATTTTACTGCTAGGTAACAGGGGCATAGGGTGAAAGAAACTCTGCCCATTGTTTCTCGCCGGCGCCTGGGATCGAACCCAGGACCACAGGATCACAAGTCCAGCGTGCTGTCCGCTCGGCCGACCGGCTCCCTAAATCCCTAATGGAGACTAAATCTGCAGCACAATTTTCAGAGCAAAAGGTTTTGAACATAGAAATTGGGATAGAGCGCGAACATGAATAGTAATAGAAGGGGAATGGATAGGATAGTCTTGGCAGAAACATTGGCGACGGAGATTTGGCTGAAATATTGGCGAGGTGGTCTTGGGAGAAGAATAGAAGTACTCTTGGCTCAGATATTTATGAGATACTCTTGTCATATATATATTGGCGAGGGAGTCTCTCTTGGCGTAAATTTTTCCGATGTATCCTTGGCAGAAATATTGGCGTAAGAGTCGCGGACGGAAATTTGGAGAAAGAGTTGTGGTTGAAAATGTTTCTGGGAGGTTAACGAAATGTTAACCGGAGAATTGTCTCCAACAAAACTGTCGTTAGCGGCTGTCAGACTCCAGCTTCTCTCTCTCACATATAGTCTTCTTGCTGCAAGGCTGTCTGTCTGTCTCTGTCTTGAATGATGAGGATTCGGACTATGTCTGTGTCTGACTTACTCTTTGTCTCTCTCTTGAAGTCTTGAAATCTATGGCTCCCTTATGGTTCTGTCTGTATCTGCCGATCTTTCTCTCTTGCAATGTTCTTTGTCTATGTTGCTTGCCAGTCATTTTGGGCCTGTCTTAGACTGTGTTTATATTGAAGTCTGTGTGTCTCTCTCTCGAGGTTTTCTTTCTTCCTAGGTAATAATCTAAAAATGTGTTAACCTTCTGTGTCATTCTCTAGGTTCGGTCTGTGACTGTCTTAGTGCCTAGCCTGTCTTTATTTTTTTTAGGCTGAGTCGAGGTCCTTAGTCTCTGTTTGTCTTTCGGTTTTGACTTAGTCTGTATTTTTTTGAGGTGGGGGGGAGGGGGTCAGTGCTTCTATAATGCTCTGTCCCTTCAGGTTGTATCAGTGATTAGTTGATTGTGCTTTATCTGTGTGTTTCTAGGTATCTACTTGTTTATTCATGTGCTTGCTTTATCTTGGGCCTTGCTTTTGGAGCCTTGCTTTTGGGGCCTTGCTTTTGGGGCCTTGCTTTTGGGGCCTTGCTTTTGGGGCCTTGCTTTTGGGGCCTTGCTTTTGGGGCCTTGCTTTTGGGGCTTTGCTTTTGGGGCCTTGCTTTTGGGGCTTTGCTTTTGGGGCCTTGCTTTTGGGGCCTTGCTTTTGGGGCCTTGCTTTTGGGGCCTTGCTTTTGGGGCCTTGCTTTTGGGACCTTGCTTTTGGGGCCTTGCTTTTGGGGCCTTGCTTTTGGGGCCTTGCTTTTGGGGCTTTGCTTTTGGGGCCTTGCTTTTGGGGCCTTGCTTTTGGGGCCTTGCTTTTGGGGCCTTGCTTTTGGGGCCTTGCTTTTGGGGTCTTGCTTTTGGGGCCTTGCTTTTGGGGCCTTGCTTTTGGGGCCTTGCTTTTGGGGCCTTGCTTTTGGGACCTTGCTTTTGGGGCCTTGCTTTTGGGGCCTTGCTTTTGGGGCCTTGCTTTTGGGGCCTTGCTTTTGGGGCCTTGCTTTTGGGGCCTTGCTTTTGGGGCCTTGCTTTTGGGGCCTTGCTTTTTTAGGGTCTGTTTTTTGGGGATTCTCAACACGTTATGACCCGCGATTGTAAGAAGTTTTTCTCAATTATCGGAGGCTGGTGGATGACTAGCCCGAGGGCTGGTGGATGACTAGGCCGAGGGCTGGTGGATGACTAGCCCGAGGGCTGGTGGATGACTAGCCCGAGGGCTGGTGGATGACTAGGCCGAGGGCTGGTGGATGACTAGCCCGAGGGCTGGTGGATGACTAGCCCGAGGGCTGGTGGATGACTAGCCCGAGGGCTGGTGGATGACTAGCCCGAGGGCTGGTGGATGACTTGGCCGAGGGCTGGTGGATGACTAGCCCGAGGGCTGGTGGATGACTAGCCCGAGGGCTGGTGGATGACTAGCCCGAGGGCTGGTGGATGACTAGCCCGGGGGCTGGTGGATGACTAGGCCGAGGGCTGGTGGATGACTAGCCCGAGGGCTGGTGGATGACTAGCCCGAGGGCTGGTGGATGACTAGGCCGAGGGCTGGTGGATGACTAGCCCGAGGGCTGGTGGATGACTAGGCCGAGGGCTGGTGGATGACTAGCCCGAGGGCTGGTGGATGACTAGGCCGAGGGCTGGTGGATGACTAGGCCGAGGGCTGGTGGATGACTAGGCCGAGGGCTGGTGGATGACTAGCCCGAGGGCTGGTGGATGACTAGCCCGAGGGCTGGTGGATGACTAGCCCGAGGGCTGGTGGATGACTAGCCCGAGGGCTGGTGGATGACTAGCCCGAGGGCTGGTGGATGACTAGCCCGAGGGCTGGTGGATGACTAGCCCGAGGGCTGGTGGATGACTAGCCCGAGGGCTGGTGGATGACTAGCCCGAGAGCTGGTGGATGACTAGCCCGAGGGCTGGTGGATGACCTAGCCCGAGGGCTGGTGGATGACTAGCCCGAGGGCTGGTGGATGACTAGCCCGAGGGCTGGTGGATGACTAGCCCGAGGGCTGGTGGATGACTAGGCCGAGGGCTGGTGGATGACTAGCCCGAGGGCTGGTGGATGACTAGCCCGAGGGCTGGTGGATGACTAGCCCGAGGGCTGGTGGATGACTAGCCCGAGGGCTGGTGGATGACTAGCCCGAGGGCTGGTGGATGACTAGCCCGAGGGCTGGTGGATGACTAGCCCGAGGGCTGGTGGATGACTAGCCCGAGGGCTGGTGGATGACTAGCCCGAGGGCTGGTGGATGACCTAGCCCGAGGGCTGGTGGATGACTAGCCCGAGGGCTGGTGGATGACTAGCCCGAGGGCTGGTGGATGACTAGCCCGAGGGCTGGTGGATGACTAGCCCGAGGGCTGGTGGATGACTAGCCCGAGGGCTGGTGGATGACTAGCCCGAGAGCTGGTGGATGACTAGCCCGAGGGCTGGTGGATGACTAGCCCGAGGGCTGGTGGATGACTAGCCCGAGGGCTGGTGGATGACTAGGCCGAGGGCTGGTGGATGACCAGCCCGAGGGCTAGTGGATGACTAGGCCGAGGGCTGGTGGATGACTAGCCCGAGGGCTGGTGGATGACTAGGCCGAGGGCTGGTGGATGACTAGCCCGGGGGCTGGTGGATGACTAGCCAGGGGGCTGGTGGATGACTAGACCGGGGGCTGGTGGATGACTAGCCAGGGGGCTGGTGGATGACTAGCCCAAGGGCTGGTGGATGACTAGCCAGGGGGCTGGTGGATGACTAGCCTGGGGGCTGGTGGATGACTAGCCAGGGGGCTGGTGGATGACTAGCCCGGGGGCTGGTGGATGACTATCCCGGGGGCTGGTGGATGACTAGCCAGGGGGCTGGTGGACAACTAGCCAGGGGGCTGGTGGATGACTAGCCTGGGGGCTGGTGGATGACTAGCCTGGGGGCTGGTGGATGACTAGCCAGGGGGCTGGTGGATGACTAGCCAGGGGGCTGGTGGATGACTAGCCCGGGGGCTGGTGGATGACTAGCCCGGGAGCAGGTGGATGACTAGCCAGGGGGCTGGTGGATTACTAGCCCGGGGGCTGGTGGATGACTAGCCAGGGGGCTAGTGTGGATGAGGCGGACTAGCGTCTGAATTCATAAAGGGGAGGAAGTGATTTACCAGGAGAAAGCGCCAAGACATTACGACTATATAGCACTGGGAAGGAATGAAGACAAGGAACTGGGATGGGACGGAGGGAAGGAATGGTGCCCAACCACTTGGATGGTCGGTGATTGAACACCGACCAGCATGAAGCTCTACCGTCCAGCCCAAGTGATTGGGAAGTGGCGAGGAGAAGAATAGGCGAGAGACAGGAAGGTGATGAATGGTAAGGAACGTCTATAGCGGTGATTGAATGTCAATAACGATCATTCAAAAGTTGATTCAAAGAGTGAGGGAAAGAAAGGGAATGGAAGGGGGAGAGGAGAGGATGGGGGAGGTAGAGAGAATGAGAGAGAAGAACAATATGAGGGAGAGAGATGTGACGGATAGAGAATGGGAGGGAGGGAGAGAGGGAGAGAGGGAGAGAGGGAGGGAGGGAGGGAGGGAGGGAGGGAGGGAGGGAGGGACGGAGGGAGAGAGGGAGGGGGAGAGAGAGGGAGAGAGGGAGGGAGGGCGGGAGAGGGAGGGAGGGAGGGAGGGAGGGACGGAGGGAGAGAGAGAGGGAGAGAGAGAGGGAGGGAGGGAGGGAGGGAGGGAGGGAGGGAGGGAGAAAGGGAGGGTGGGAGGGAGGGATTGGGAGGGAGGGAGGGAGGGAGGGAGAAAGGGAGGGAGGGAGGGAGGGAGAAAGGGAGGGAGGGAGAGAGAGAGGGAGGGAGAGAGGGAGGGAGGGAGGGTGGGAGGGAGGGAGGGAGGGAGAAAGGGAGGGAGGGAGGGAGAAAGGGAGGGAGGGAGGGTGGGAGGGAGGGAGGGATGGAGGGAGGGAGGGATGGAGGGAGAGAGAGAGGGAGGGAGAGAGGGAGGGAGAGAGGGAGAACTCAAGGGAAGGAGAGTGAGAGAAAGTTTTAATTTAATAAATAATTGTCGCTGGAAAACATACAAGCCTTGAACCAGTGATCCTTCACGGCAACACAACACAGGAACCAGTGATCCTTCACGGCAACACAACACAACACAGGAACCAGTGATCCTTCACGGCAACACAACACATGAACCAGTGATCCTTCACGGCAACACAACACATGAACCAGTGATCCTTCACGGCAACACAACACAGGAACCAGTGATCCTTCACGGCAACACAACACAACACATGAACCAGTGACCCTTCACGGCAACACAACACATGAACCAGTGATCCTTCACGGCAACACAACACAGGAACCAGTGATCCTTCACGGCAACACAACACATGAACCAGTGACCCTTCACGGCAACACAACACAACACATGAACCAGTGATCCTTCACGGCAACACAACACATGAACCAGTGATCCTTCACGGCAACACAACACAGGAACCAGTGATCCTTCACGGCAACACAACACATGAACCAGTGACCCTTCACGGGAACACAACACAACACATGAACCAGTGATCCTTCACGGCAACACAACACATGAACCAGTGATCCTTCACGGCAACACAACACAGGAACCAGTGATCCTTCACGGCAACACAACACATGAACCAGTGATCCTTCACAGTAACACAACACATGAACCAGTGATCCTTCACGGCAACACAACACATGAACCAGTGACCCTTCACGGCAACACAACACATGAACCAGTGATCCTTCACGGCAACACAACACATGAACCAGTGATCCTTCGCAGCAACACAACACATGAACCAGTGATCCTTCACGGCAACACAACACATGAACCAGTGATCCTTCACGGCAACACAACACATGAACCAGTGATCCTTCACGGCAACACAACACATGAACCAGTGATCCTTCACGGCAACACAACACAACACATGAACCAGTGATCCTTCACGGCAACACAACACATGAACCAGTGACCCTTCACGGCAACACAACACATGAACCAGTGATCCTTCACGGCAACACAACACATGAACCAGTGACCCTTCACGGCAACACAACACATGAACCAGTGACCCTTCACGGCAACACAACACATGAACCAGTGATCCTTCACAGCAACACAACACAACACATGAACCAGTGATCCTTCACGGCAACACAACACATGGACCAGTGATCCTTCACGGCAACACAACACATGAACCAGTGATCCTTCACGGCAACACAACACAGGAACCAGTGATCCTTCACGGCAACACAACACAACACAGGAACCAGTGATCTTTCACGGCAACACAACACAACACAACACAGGAACCAGTGATCCTTCACGGCAACACAACACAACACAACACAGGAACCAGTGATCCTTCACGGCAACACAACACAACACAACACAGGAACCAGTGATCCTTCACGGCAACACAACACAACACAACACAGGAACCAGTGATCCTTCACGGCAACACAACACAACACAACACATGAACCAGTGACCCTTCACGGCAACACAACACATGAACCAGTGATCCTTCACGGCAACACAACACATGAACCAGTGACCCTTCACGGCAACACAACACATGAACCAGTGATCCTTCACGGCAACACAACACATGAACCAGTGACCCTTCACGGCAACACAACACATGAACCAGTGATCCTTCACGGCAACACAACACGTGAACCAGTGATCCTTCACGGCAACACAACACATGAACCAGTGATCCTTCACGGCAACACAACACATGAACCAGTGATCCTTCACGGCAACACAACACAACACATGAACCAGTGGTCCTTCACGGCAACACAACACGTGAACCAGTGGTCCTTCACGGCAACACAACACGTGAACCAGTGATCCTTCACGGCAACACAACACGTGAACCAGTGATCCTTCACGGCACCACAACACAACACATGAACCAGTGATCCTTCACGGCAACACAACACATGAACCAGTGGTCCTTCATGGCAACACAACACATGAACCAGTGATCCTTCACAGCAACACAACACAACACATGAACCAGTGATCCTTCACGGCAACACAACACATGAACCAGTGGTCCTTCACGGCAACACAACGCAACACTTGGACCAGTGATCCTTCACGGCAACACAACATAACACATGGACCAGTGATCCTTCACGGCAACACAACACATGGACCAGTGATCCTTCACGGCAACACAACACATGAACCAGTGATCCTTCGCAGCAACACAACACATGAACCAGTGATCCTTCACGGCAACACAACACAACACAGGAACCAGTGATCCTTCACGGCAACACAACACAACACATGGACCAGTGATCCTTCACGGCAACACAACATAACACATGGACCAGTGATCCTTCACGGCAACACAACACAACACATGGACCAGTGATCCTTCACGGCAACACAACATAACACATGGACCAGTGATCCTTCACGGCAACACAACATAACACATGGACCAGTGATCCTTCACGGCAACACAACACATGGACCAGTGATCCTTCACGGCAACACAACACATGGACCTGTGATCCTTCACGGCAACACAACACAACACAGGAACCAGTGATCCTTCACGGCAACACAACACATGGACCAGTGATCCTTCACGGCAACACAACACAGGAACCAGTGATCCTTCACGGCAACACAACACAACACAGGAACCAGTGATCCTTCACGGTAACACAACACATGAACCAGTGATCCTTCACGGCAACACAACACATGGACCAGTGATCCTTCACAGCAACACAACACAACACAGGAACCAGTGATCCTTCACGGCAACACAACACAGGAACCAGTGATCCTTCACAGCAACACAACACAACACAGGAACCAGTGATCCTTCACGGTAACACAACACATGAACCAGTGATCCTTCACGGCAACACAACACATGGACCAGTGATCCTTCACGGCAACACAACACATGGACCAGTGATCCTTCACGGCAACACAACACATGAACCAGTGATCCTTCACGGCAACAGAACACATGGATCAGTGATCCTTCACGGCAACAGAACACAGGAACCAGTGATCCTTCACGGCAACACAACACAGGAACCAGTGATCCTTCACGGCAACACAACACATGGACCAGTGATCCTTCACGGCAACAGAACACATGGACCAGTGATCCTTCACGGCGACAGAACACAGGAACCAGTGATCCTTCACGGCAACACAACACAGGAACCAGTGATCCTTCACGGCAACACAACACAGGAACCAGTGATCCTTCGCAGCAACACAACACAACACAGGAACCAGTGATCCTTCGCAGCAACACAATACGGTACACCAAGACTGACACATGCAAGACAGTCCTGCAACATTGCAAGAGAACAAAGGTTTCTAACCACAGTGTTGCCAGACCCAACTGGTTTAAGGCAAGAGGATAGTTAAATGGATCTAAACCTCACAACCTTAGAGGATAGAAGACCAAAAGGGGATATGATCACGACATTCACGATACCGAGAGAAATAGAGAAGGTAGACAAGAAAAGCCTCTTCGGATTGAAAGAACAGAGAGATAGAAAAGGTTGGTTTGGAATAGGATTTTTTTCCGTGTCCCCTGTGTTCCACTTTTTTGGAAAGAGGGACACAGGTGGAAGATGGTGTGGGAACCGACCTGTGAGATTTATATTTATTTAATTTATATGAATTTATATTTACGTTAATTTATATACTTCGATAGCAATTTGTATAATGTTAAGTGGACTGTATTTCTGCAATAATCTCAATCTCACAAATCGATCCTCTACACATTAGGGGGGGGTTTATATTTATATATATATATGCAGCCAATCAAACTACAAGAATTAACTACATACATTGAAGAGGTTCCTTATCTTATAGTACAGCAGGTTAGTCCACCAGGTATAACTAGGGTGTAGACACCAAATTATCCTCTTTGAGGTAGCTTCCATCACCCAGTAACTGGTGCACATAATCTTGCATCCTCGTCTTGACCTGTCAAAAGTGCGCTAGCTGTGAAGCCAGAATCCTATATATGACAAGCTATATCAGAGAAAACACTATACAGTACATGGAACAATAAAGACCTGGCTTAATTACCTTTAGTTTGAGGCTTCCACGTGATCTAACCGGGTCACCCTATATCCTGACATTAATGGCCATAAATGAATGATAAACGGGTTTCGGATAGACACTTAACTTGAATTTGTAGACAGCGCGTTGACAATGGTACACTTCTGGTTTCCATAACACTACGTCCAAGTAAAATTAACAGGAGCCGAATTTGCTCCTGTGTGAGCCTCTGGTCTCAATATAAACAATGGCTGTTTAACACTCCATACTATTGACGTTACTGGCCGACATTGTCCAGAATGATAGGAGCCGAATTTGCTCCACACGTCTCGGAGGTGACACAACAATGGCTGCCCTCCTTCCTCCACTCTGACGCCTGGCTTACATTGTCCAGATTTCAGAACGTGATAGAAGGGTCACATTTACTCTACTTTAATATTGATAATTAAGTTAATTTATATAAGATGTTTTTATGATGGTAAAGTCCAAAGACTAATGTATTTAAGAATAATTCCCAGCAGAATAGCTGGTCAATTTATAATGGTATGTGGTGATGATATCCCGTTTTCTATAGACGGTAATTCCACTACAAGTTACGTTTTCTATGGGTAACTTGTTTATACAATACAGCTATTATCTGTATGATATATTAAATGGTGTCGGATTTTCCGACATAATTCCCCAGGGGGCTGCTCACGGGTCGAAGTCCTGTTTAGAACAGACGAACACCGATACTCCTCCTTCGAATTATTACATTAATTTGATGTTAGTAGTTAGTAATCACACATTTGTGTGTCTGTTCGTACAGGACGGATGTCCCGTACTAGAGTTGCAGAGGTTAGAAGTCTAATGCAATTTCATTTCCCTGTCAACTCTTGAAAGGCTAATATTCAAGCCTTATTACATATTATTTAACCCAGAAGACTGGATGTGATCAAGTACTACAGTCAAGTATGATTCAGGGACTGCAGTGAGATCAGTGACATTAGATATAACTTGAAGTTTCTTCAGGTAACTGGTCACTGATATATAAACACTGAGGCCCATGGAATACATCTTGATTAAATAATAAATGTATCAAATCAGTCATCAGATTTATTAGGGTTTAATTTAGTTAATTGATTCAGAAGATTGAATAGCTCATCATTAAAGTAAAGTATGGTTCTGAGACTGCAGTGGGTTCAGTGACATTGGTCGCAGTGACTTGTAGCTGTTTTAGGCTACTGTTCACTGATTTGCCACTGAGGCCTCATGAACTCATCTTCAGCTTTAAATGATGATACTAACATCAACCTCTGTTAGTATAGTCAGCTGTAATCTCCTTAGTATAATGCTACTGGAGAAATATAATCAGCTGACAAATTTAGATTTCTACTGGTATTGTTTATCTGCAGGCATAGGTCTCCTCAGGCTTGATACTGGGCCTGAGAGTAATTTACCTCCTGCAGAGTTTAACATGGTTATACCCTGATATTTAGTAGGGCTACCGATGAATCGATGACAATAGTCTGTCCCTACAAGGAGACCGAAGTCGGTGAGGTGATCAGACTTAATATTATCTGCCAATTTTATTCCTCTATTTCTCAGGAATTTGGCTGTTGCTCTCAGACCTTGAACTTGTAGGTCTACTGGTATTTTGTCCACCACAATGGCTTGTACTCTACAGACGTACCTGCCTAAACGTACTGATGGTTGTACCACCTGGTAGACTTGAGGTCCTGCATCTGTTACAAACCCTGAGATGTTGAATGACATCTGGGCTACAGGCCTTAATTGTAATTCATCTGCCAACTTTTTAGTGATATATGTTCTCTGGGATCCTTGGTCAAACAACCCACGGGTATGGACCTTGGCCCTCTTATTCAGGATGGTAATTTGGGCAGTAGGCAAAGTCGTATTACCTTTAGACTTTGCCGATTGGACACGGTTTGTTTGTTGCACCTTGCAGTACTGTACTGTGGTGGGAATGCTATCTTCCACCTTGGGGTTTGGAGACGTTGTTTTGGTGTCTCTGCACAATGCTGCATGGTGTTGACCTTTGTTACACCTATTACAAGGGTGTAATTGGGTATCACAATCCTTGATGTTATGTTTCCTGAGGCACCTCGTGCAATGTTGCAAATCTTTGAGTCGCTCAACACGGGCGTCACTATCAGGAAAATTAGAGCAGTGGTACATTGAATGTTTCTCATTGCAGAACAAACATGTTCCATAGCTTCCTGTACCCTTTGGTGTCATGTTCTTGGATGACACAGTAACTATAGGCTTGGAAGGTCCCACTGCATATACGCCCACACTGCTACTGTTCCACTTTGGTGTTGAATTATATTGTCTAGATTGATTTGGAGTACCTTTGGTACTCTGTGGTTTACTATTATTGGTTTCTGAGGGTTTACTTGGTGGTTTTAATTTGTCATGTGTTCGTAATTGATGAACTACTGACTTTAAACCTTCAGATATTTCATTCATGGATAAGATGCTTTTATTGTAATGAGCACTCATTTGTCTCAATATGTCCCTAGGTATTTTCTCCTGGACAATTATTTTCAAGACCCACTCAGCCCCGTTTGTATCTGCTGTCAGGCTGAGGGCATTGATCAATGATTCTACCTCCAGCTTGAAGACTTGGAGTGAATCAGCTGAAGCCTCCGGTGGGGGTAAATGCAACAGCTCATGAACTAAATGTGATGTTCTTACTTCTGGATCAGCGTAATTATCCTTGAGGAGTTTTACTGCCAGATCATAGCCGTCATTAGTTAATCTCAGATGGGATACTACTGTTTTAGCTTCACCTGATAATTGGCCTTGCAAATAAGAGAATTTACTACTCTTTGGTAAAGATTGTTTTGAGTCTACAAGGTCAACGAATTTGTTCCAAAATTCGTCCCAATCTTCCTCATCTTTTCCTGAGAAAGTGGGTAAATTAATTGGAGGGAGTCGAGCTTCTGCTTGACTCGTATTAGATGCAACTGTTGTTGTTGTTGCTGTTGCCTTGTTCTGTGCAATTAATTTAACATAAGGCTGTAATGTGGCCTGAGTGTGATCTTCATAATTCGCAAGATCAACCATAATGTCGTCTATTTCTGTTTCTGATAAATTAGTGTTGGCAAGTTCAGCCACATATGTTGCTATTTGGCATTTGATTTGCTCAAATTTACCTGCAGCTGCTTGATAATAGCTTTCCAGGTCAGCATAATCAACTGTTGATTGTTGTGACAAATCTTCACATTTCTTGATCTGTCTTGTTAAGTGGCCTTTAAGACCTGCAAGGGTTCTTTTCATTCTCCCTGCATTATCCATACTGGCTCGTTGGTGAAGCCTTGTGGGACTTGTACTTGGGCTGCTCATAATACTGAACAAGCACTGATGGTAGCCTAGGGTAAATTCTGCACTCACTAGGCAATAATCCTACCTCTACTAGAGGTTAGCACTTAAAATTAATACACATTATATATATACAATCATCCACACTAATGATTTGAGTGATAAACCAGTGTCACTGGAAGTACCTTTAGGTTAGCTCTTCTATATCACCCTAGGATGGTAGAGACACTAATTAATCACTCAAAGGTGTAATGATCATAAGTAAATTATTATATATACAACTCAACTCGAGTTGATAAAAATTACACCCAAAATAGGGTCTGGACCATTCATTAATGGTGTTAGGTTAATCAATATAGTACAACTGACTATGGTAATAATGGGACTAGGATGAACGATAATAGTTCAACTAGTCAATGGTTAATATCCTACCCTGTTGTGGGTTGGCAATTAGTAAATATTATACTGTGATCACTAGTGCAATATATATTAAATAATTCTCTATTTTGGAGAAATAATATACAGAATTATTGATAATAGCCTCTTAATTAGCCTCTATGAAACTTCTAATATTATCAAGAAGTATTAAATATTATTAGTGACCTCGCGAAATAAACTCCACAAAATTCGTAGATAATCTCTCGCGAAATGTAACACCACGAAATCCGTGAACAATCTCGCGACACAGTCACTAATTAGGCTGGCTTCTATATTAGCGCTGTCATTTCACGAAATAACACGCCACCAAATATCTGTGGGTGTGCATGAAACCGCTGACGAAGCTGAACTGGGCTGAGGGAGGCTCCTGAGCTCCCACGAGGCAACGCCGCTGTCTTGACTGGCTGGCTTTGTTTAAATAACACTGCACTAGTATATTTAATGAATCCACTGGTTAACTGGTTCATCCGGTACTAAGATGACCAAATGTGGGTTCAAAGGATCAAATAATACGTCATCCGGTTCGAAGATGACCAAATAATGTGGGAACCGACCTGTGAGATTTATATTTATTTAATTTATATGAATTTATATTTACGTTAATTTATATACTTCGATAGCAATTTGTATAATGTTAAGTGGACTGTATTTCTGCAATAATCTCAATCTCACAAATCGATCCTCTACACATTAGGGGGGGGTTTATATTTATATATATGCAGCCAATCAAACTACAAGAATTAACTACATACATTGAAGAGGTTCCTTATCTTATAGTACAGCAGGTTAGTCCACCAGGTATAACTAGGGTGTAGACACCAAATTATCCTCTTTGAGGTAGCTTCCATCACCCAGTAACTGGTGCACATAATCTTGCATCCTCGTCTTGACCTGTCAAAAGTGCGCTAGCTGTGAAGCCAGAATCCTATATATGACAAGCTATATCAGAGAAAACACTATACAGTACATGGAACAATAAAGACCTGGCTTAATTACCTTTAGTTTGAGGCTTCCACGTGATCTAACCGGATCACCCTATATCCTGACATTAATGGCCATAAATGAATGATAAACGGGTTTCGGATAGACACTTAACTTGAATTTGTAGACAGCGCGTTGACAATGGTACACTTCTGGTTTCCATAACACTACGTCCAAGTAAAATTAACAGGAGCCGAATTTGCTCCTGTGTGAGCCTCTGGTCTCAATATAAACAATGGCTGTTTAACACTCCATACTATTGACGTTACTGGCCGACATTGTCCAGAATGATAGGAGCCGAATTTGCTCCACACGTCTCGGAGGTGACACAACAATGGCTGCCCTCCTTCCTCCACTCTGACGCCTGGCTTACATTGTCCAGATTTCAGAACGTGATAGAAGGGTCACATTTACTCTACTTTAATATTGATAATTAAGTTAATTTATATAAGATGTTTTTATGATGGTAAAGTCCAAAGACTAATGTATTTAAGAATAATTCCCAGCAGAATAGCTGGTCAATTTATAATGGTATGTGGTGATGATATCCCGTTTTCTATAGACGGTAATTCCACTACAAGTTACGTTTTCTATGGGTAACTTGTTTATACAATACAGCTATTATCTGTATGATATATTAAATGGTGTCGGATTTTCCGACAGATGGTGATGGAGTGGAAGAGTGAGGAAATACTCCATCACTGTACTGATGGTCAACTGGTCGACTGTACCTTAAAAACTTGTTACGAAAACAATCTCCATCAAGAGGTTTAGTGCCAGTTTCCACAAAGAATATTTACGCCAGGAAAGTTAAATTGCGTCGTAACAAGTACTCTAAAGAATAGGGAGTCAAAACAGGGTAGATTTCACTCCCTCGTAGAGAGCTTAACTGCTTGGGCAGGATGGTAGAGCTTCATGCAGGTCGGCGTTCAATCCCCGACCGTCCAAGTGGTTGGGCACCATTCCTGTCATTTGGTCTATTCTAAACCTTATCTCTTAACAATTGATATATTCTCGTATGGCTTAGAGCTTTCTCCTCATATTTACCTAACCTTACATCCAATAAGGCACTAATTGGTAGTTGTCACTCATTACCACACAGCCACCACCACCACACACAGCCACTACCACACACAGCCACCACCACCACACACAGCCACCACCACCACACACAGCCACTACCACACACAGCCACCACCACCACACACAGCCACCACCACCACACACAGCCACCACCACACACAGCCTCCACCACCACACACAGCCACCACCACCATCACCACACACAGCCACCACCACCACACACAGCCACCACCACCACCACACACAGTTACCACCACCACCACACACAGCCACCACCACCACCACACACAGCCTCCACCACCACCACCACACAGCCTCCACCACCACCACACACAGTCACCACCACCACACACAGCCACCACCACCACCACCACACACAGCCACCACCACCACCACACACAGCCACCACCACCACACACAGCCACCACCACCACCACACACAGCCACCACCACCACACACAGCCACCACCACCACACACAGCCACCACCACCACCACACACAGCCTCCACCACCACACTCACCACCACCACACAGCCTCCACAGCCACCACCACCACACACAGCCACCACCACCACCACACACAGCCACCACCACCACCACACACAGTTACCACCACCACACACAGCCACCACCACCACCACACACAGCCACCACCACCACCACACACAGTCACCACCACCACACACAGCCTCCACCACCACCACACAGCCTCCACCACCACCACACACAGTCACCACCACCACACACAGCCACCACCACCACCACACACAGCCACCACCACCACACACAGCCACCACCACCACACACAGCCACCACCACCACACACAGCCACCACCACCACACACAGCCACCACCACACACAGCCACCACCACACACAGTCACCACCACCACACACAGCCACCACCACCACACACAGCCAACACCACCACACACAGCCAACACCACCACCACACACAGCCTCCACCACCACACACACCACCACCACACAGCCTCCACCACCACCACACAGCCTCCACAGCCACCACCACCACACACAGCCACCACCACCACACACAGCCACCACCACCACACACAGCCTACACCATCACCACCACACACAGCCTCCACCACCACCACACAGCCTTCACCACCACCACACACAGTCACCACCACCACACACAGTCACCACCACTACACACAGCTACCACCACCACCACACACAGCCACCACCACCACCACACACAGCCACCACCACCACACACAGCCACCACCACCACACACAGCCACCACCACCACCACACACAGCCTCCACCACCACACACCACCACCACACACACCACCACCACACAGCCTCCACCACCACCACACAGCCTCCGCAGCCACCACCACCACACACAGCCACCACCACCACACACAGCCTCCACCACCACACACAGCCACCACCACACACACCACCACCACACAGCCTCCACCACCACCACACACAGCCACCACCACCACCACACACAGCCTCCACAACCACACACAGCCACCACCACACACACCACCACCACACAGCCTCCACCACCACCACACAGCCTCCACAGCCACCACCACCACACACAGCCACCACCACCACACACAGCCTCCACCACCACACACAGCCACCACCACACACACCACCACCACACAGCCTCCACCACCACCACACAGCCTCCACAGCCACCACCACCACACACAGCCACCACCACCACACACAGCCTCCACCACCACACACAGCCACCACCACCACACACAGCCTCCACAACCACACACAGCCACCACCACACACAGCCACCACCACCACACACAGCCACCACCACCACCACACACAGCCACCACCACCACCACTCACAGCCACCACCAAACACAGCCTCCACCACCACACACAGCCACCACCACCACCACACACAGCCACCACCACCACCACACACAGCCACCACCACACACAGCCACCACCACCACCACACACAGCCACCACCACCACACACAGCCTCCACCACACACAGCCTCCACCACCACCACACACAGCCACCACCACCACATACAGCCACCACCACCACACACAGCCACCACCACCACACACAGCCACCACCACACACACAGCCACCACCACCACACACAGCCTCCACCACCACCACACACAGCCACCACCACACACAGCCACGACCACACACAGCCACCACCACCACCACACAGCCTCCACCACCACACACAGCCACCACCACCACACACAGCCACCACCACACACAGCCACCACCACCACACACAGCCACCACCACCACCACACACAGCCTCCACCACCACACACCACCACCACACACACCACCACCACACAGCCTCCACCACCACCACACAGCCTCCGCAGCCACCACCACCACACACAGCCACCACCACCAAACACAGCCTCCACCACCACACACAGCCACCACCACACACACCACCACCACACAGCCTCCACCACCACCACACACAGCCACCACCACCACCACACACAGCCTCCACAACCACACACAGCCACCACCACACACACCACCACCACACAGCCTCCACCACCACCACACAGCCTCCACAGCCACCACCACCACACACAGCCACCACCACCACACACAGCCTCCAGCACCACACACAGCCACCACCACACACACCACCACCACACAGCCTCCACCACCACCACACAGCCTCCACAGCCACCACCACCACACACAGCCACCACCACCACACACAGCCTCCACCACCACACACAGCCACCACCACCACACACAGCCACCACCACCACACACAGCCTCCACAACCACACACAGCCACCACCACACACAGCCACCACCACCACACACAGCCACCACCACTCACAGCCACCACCACCACACACAGCCACCACCACCACCACACACAGCCACCACCACCACCACACACAGCCACCACCACCACCACTCACAGCCACCACCAAACACAGCCTCCACCACCACACACAGCCACCACCACCACCACACACAGCCACCACCACCACCACACACAGCCACCACCACACACAGCCACCACCACACACAGCCACCACCACCACCACACACAGCCACCACCACCACACACAGCCTCCACCACACACAGCCTCCACCACCACCACACACAGCCACCACCACCACACACAGCCACCACCACCACACACAGCCACCACCACACACACAGCCACCACCACACACACAGCCACCACCACCACACACAGCCTCCACCACCACCACACACAGCCACCACCACACACAGCCACCACCACCACCACACAGCCTCCACCACCACACACAGCCACCACCACCACACACAGCCACCACCACACACAGCCACCACCACCACACACAGCCACCACCACCACCACACACAGCCTCCACCACCACACACCACCACCACACACACCACCACCACACAGCCTCCACCACCACCACACAGCCTCCGCAGCCACCACCACCACACACAGCCACCACCACCACACACAGCCTCCACCACCACACACAGCCACCACCACACACACCACCACCACACAGCCTCCACCACCACCACACACAGCCACCACCACCACCACACACAGCCTCCACAACCACACACAGCCACCACCACACAGCCTCCACCACCACCACACAGCCTCCACAGCCACCACCACCACACACAGCCACCACCACCACACACAGCCTCCACCACCACACACAGCCACCACCACACACACCACAACCACACAGCCTCCACCACCACCACACAGCCTCCACAGCCACCACCACCACACATAGCCACCACCACCACACACAGCCTCCACCACCACACACAGCCACCACCACCACACACAGCCACCACCACCACACACAGCCTCCACAACCACACACAGCCACCACCACACACAGCCACCACCACCACACACAGCCACCACCACCACCACACACAGCCACCACCACCACCACACACAGCCACCACCAAACACAGCCTCCACCACCACACACAGCCACCACCACCACCACACACAGCCACCACCACCACACACAGCCACCACCACACACAGCCACCACCACCACCACACACAGCCACCACCACCACACACAGCCTCCACCACACACAGCCTCCACCACACACAGCCTCCACCACCACCACACACAGCCACCACCACCACACACAGCCACCACCACCACACACAGCCACCACCACACACACAGCCACCACCACCACACACAGCCTCCACCACCACCACACACAGCCACCACCACACACAGCCACCACCACACACAGCCACCACCACCACCACACAGCCTCCACCACCACACACAGCCACCACCACCACACACAGCCACCACCACACACAGCCACCACCACACACAGCCACCACCACACACAGCCACCACCACAACCACACACAGCCACCACCACCACACACAGCCACCACCACCACCACACAGCCACCACCACCACACACAGCCACCACCACCACCACACACAGCCACCACCACCACCACACACAGCCACCACCACCACCACACACAGCCACCACCACCACCACACAGAGCCACCACCACCACCACACACAGCCACCACCACCACCACACACAGCCACCACCACACACAGCCACCACCACCACCACACACAGCCACCACCACCACACACAGCCACCACCACACACAGCCACCACCACCACACACAGCCACCACCACCACACACAGCCACCACCACCACACACAGCCACCACCACCACCACACACAGCCTCCACCACCACACTCACCACCACCACACAGCCTCCACAGCCACCACCACCACACACAGCCACCACCACCACCACACACAGCCACCACCACCACCACACACAGTTACCACCACCACACACAGCCACCACCACCACCACACACAGCCACCACCACCACCACACACAGTCACCACCACCACACACAGCCTCCACCACCACCACACAGCCTCCACCACCACCACACACAGTCACCACCACCACACACAGCCACCACCACCACCACACACAGCCACCACCACCACACACAGCCACCACCACCACACACAGCCACCACCACCACACACAGCCACCACCACCACACACAGCCACCACCACACACAGCCACCACCACACACAGTCACCACCACCACACACAGCCACCACCACCACACACAGCCAACACCACCACACACAGCCAACACCACCACCACACACAGCCTCCACCACCACACACACCACCACCACACAGCCTCCACCACCACCACACAGCCTCCACAGCCACCACCACCACACACAGCCACCACCACCACACACAGCCACCACCACCACACACAGCCTACACCATCACCACCACACACAGCCTCCACCACCACCACACAGCCTCCACCACCACCACACACAGTCACCACCACCACACACAGTCACCACCACTACACACAGCTACCACCACCACCACACACAGCCACCACCACCACCACACACAGCCACCACCACCACACACAGCCACCACCACCACACACAGCCACCACCACCACCACACACAGCCTCCACCACCACACACCACCACCACACACACCACCACCACACAGCCTCCACCACCACCACACAGCCTCCACCACCACCACACAGCCTCCGCAGCCACCACCACCACACACAGCCACCACCACCACACACAGCCTCCACCACCACACACAGCCACCACCACACACACCACCACCACACAGCCTCCACCACCACCACACACAGCCACCACCACCACCACACACAGCCTCCACAACCACACACAGCCACCACCACACACACCACCACCACACAGCCTCCACCACCACCACACAGCCTCCACAGCCACCACCACCACACACAGCCACCACCACCACACACAGCCTCCACCACCACACACAGCCACCACCACACACACCACCACCACACAGCCTCCACCACCACCACACAGCCTCCACAGCCACCACCACCACACACAGCCACCACCACCACACACAGCCTCCACCACCACACACAGCCACCACCACCACACACAGCCTCCACAACCACACACAGCCACCACCACACACAGCCACCACCACCACACACAGCCACCACCACCACCACACACAGCCACCACCACCACCACACACAGCCACCACCACCACCACACAGAGCCACCACCACCACCACACACAGCCACCACCACCACCACACACAGCCACCACCACACACAGCCACCACCACCACCACACACAGCCACCACCACCACACACAGCCACCACCACACACAGCCACCACCACCACCACACAGCCTCCACCACCACACAGCCACCACCACCACACACAGCCACCACCACACACAGACACCACCACACACAGCCACCACCACCACTCACAGCCACCACCACCACACACAGCCACCACCACACGCAGCCACCACCACCACCACACAGCCTCCACCACCACACACAGCCGCCACCACCATCACACACAGCCTCCACCACCACACAGCCACCACTACCACCACACGCAGCCACCACCACCACCACACAGCCTCCACCACCACACACAGCCACCACCACCACACACAGCCACCACCACCACACACAGCCACCACCACCACTCACAGCCACCACCACACACAGTCACCACCACACACAGCCACCACCACCACACACAGTCTCCACCACCACACACATCCACCACCACCACCACTCAGCCACCACCACCACACACAGCCACCACCACCACCACACACAGCCACCACCACCACCACACACAGCCACCACCACCACCACACACAGTCACCACCACCACCACACACAGCCACCACCACCACACACAGCCACCTCCACCACCACCACCACACACAGCCACCACCACCACACACAGCCACCTCCACCACCACACATAGCCACCACCACCACCACACAGCCTCCACCACCACACAGCCACCACCACTACACACAGCCACCACCACCACACACAGCCACCACCACCACACACAGCCACCACCACACACAGCCACCACCACCACCACCACCACACAGCCTCCACCACCACACAGCCACCACCACCACACACAGCCTCCACCACCACACACAGCCTCCACCACCACACACAGCAACCACCACCACACACAGCAACCACCACCACACACAGCCACCACCATCACACACAGCCTCCACCACCACAGAGCCACCACCACCACACACAGCCTCCACCACCACACACAGCCACCACCACCACACACAGCCACCACCACCACTCACAGCTACCACCACACACAGCCACCACCACACATAGCCACCACCACCACGTACAGCCACCACCACCACTCACAGCCACCACCACACACAGCCACCACCACACACAGCCACCACCACACACAGCCACCACCACACACAGCCACCACCACCACTCACAGCTACCACCACACACAGCCACCACCACCACACACAGCCACCACCACTGTGGGAACCGACCTGTGAGATTTATATTTATTTAATTTATATGAATTTATATTTACGTTAATTTATATACTTCGATAGCAATTTGTATAATGATAAGTGGACTGTATTTCTGCAATAATCTCATAATCTCACAAATCGATCCTCTACACATTAGGGGGGGTTTATATTTAATATATATGCAGCCAATCAAACTACAGAATTAACTACACATTATTAAACATTGAAGAGGTTCCTTATCTTATAGTACAGCAGGCTAGTCCACCAGGTATAACTAGGGTGTAGACACCAAATTATCCTCTTTGAGGTAGCTTCCATATCACCCAGGTAACTGGTGCACAAACTCTTCCTCGTCTTGACCTGTCAAAAGGGCGCTAACTGTGAAGCCAGAATCCTATATATGACAAGTTATATCAGAGAAAACACTATACAGTACATGGAACATTAAAGACCTAGCTTAATTACCTTTAGTTTGAGGCTTCCACGTGATCTAACCGGGTCACCCTATATCCTGACATTAATGGCCATAAATGAATGATAAACGGGTTTCGGATAGACTTAACTTGAATTGTAGACATCGTGTTGGAGATGGTACCTTTGGTTTCCATAACACTACGTCCAAGTAAATTAACAGGAGCCGAATTTGCTCCCGTGTGAGCCTCTGGTCTAGTATAAAACAATGACTGTTTAACACTCCATACTATTGACGTTACTGGCCGACATTGTCCAGAATGATAGGAGCCAAATTTGCTCCACACGTCTCGGAGGTGACACAACAATGGCTCCCTCCTTCCTCCCTCACGCCTGGCCTACTTTGTCCAGATTTCAGAAAGTGATAGAAGGGTCACATTTACTCTACTTTAATATTGATAATTAAGTTAATTTATATAAGATGTTTTTATGATGGTAAAGTCCAAAGACTAATGTATTTAAGAATAATTCCCAGCAAAATAGCTGGTGAATTATAATAGTATGTGGTGATGATATCCCGTTTTCTATAGACGGTAATTCCACTACAAGTTACGTTTTCTATGGGTAACTTGTGGGTAATAAAGCTATTATCTGTATGATTATTAAATGGTGTCGGATTTTCCGACAACCACCACACACAGCCACCACCACACACAGCCACCACCACACACAGCCACCACCACCACACACAGCCACCACCACCACTCACAGCCACCACCACACACAGCCACCACTACCACTCACAGCCACCACCACACACAGCCACCACCACACACAGCCACCACCACACACAGCCACCACCACACACAGCCACCACCACTACACACAGCCATCACCACCACGCACAGCCACCACCACCACTCACAGCCACCACCACTCACAGCCACCACCACACACAGCCACCACCACACACAGCCACCACCACACACAGCCACCACCACACACAGCCACCACCACACACAGCCACCACCACCACCACACACAGCCACCACCACCACCACCACACACAGCCACCACCACACACAGAGAGGGAAGGAAGAGGTGGGGGTGGTGTAGCTCTGCTGGTAAGACAAGGCTGGGATTTTGAGGAGATGGATATTCAGGGCTGCGAAGGTTTCAGTGACTACATAGCAGGTACTGTAACAAATGGAGGGAAAAAAATTATAGTCGCAGTCATATATAATCCACCACCAAATGACAGAAGACCTAGACAGGAATATGATAGAAACAACATGGCCACCATTAACATAATAGAAAGAGCAGCTTCTGTTGCTAGCAGGAATGGATCTGGACTACTAATTATGGGAGACTTCAACCATGGGAAGATAGATTGGAAGAACAGAGACCCGCATGGAGGACCAGAAACATGGAGAGCTAAGCTGCTGGACGTGGCAACAAGAAACTTTCTAAGCCAGCACACCAAAGAACCAACAAGAATGAGAGGAGAAGATGAACCAGCAATGCTTGATTTGATATTTACCCTAAATGAATGGGATATAAGGGAAGTTAAGATGGAAGCGCCCTTGGGAATGAGTGACCACAGTGTATTGAACTTTGAGTACCTGGTAGAGCTAGGACTTATCTCCCCCCAAAAAGAACTAGGAATCAAAAGGCTGGCATACTGAAAGGGGAATTATGAACAGATGAGAAGTTTCCTAAGTGAAATACCTTGGGACACAGACCTCAGAGACAAGTCTGTACAGGGTATGATGGACTATGTTACCCAAAAGTGTCAGGAGGCAGTAAACAGGTTCATCCCGGCCCAAAGGGAAAAATCCGAGAAGCAACAGAAGAATCCATGGTATAATAGGGCATGTATGGAAGCGAAGAAACTGAACAAAAAGGCGTGGAGGAACTTCCGGAATAACAGAACACCAGAAAGCAGAGAGAGATACCAGAGAACCAGGAATGAGTACGTCAGGGTGAGAAGAGAAGCAGAGAAAAATTTTGAAAATGATATAGCAAACAAAGCCAAGACCGAACCAAAGCTACTCCACAGTCACATCAGAAGGAAAACAACAGTGAAAGAACAGGTATTGAAACTTAGAACAGGCGAGGACAGGTATACAGAGAATGGCAGAGGTGTGTGAGGAACTCAACAAGAGGTTCCAGGAGGTCTTCACAATAGAACAGGGTGAGGTCACTGTGCTAGGAGAAAGGGAGGTAAACCAGGCGGCCTTGGAGGAGTTCGAAATTACGAGAGAGGAGGTCAAGAGACACCTGCTGGATCTGGATGTTAGAAAGGCTGTTGGTCCAGATGGGAATCTCACCATGGGTACTGAAAGAGTATGCAGAGGCACTTTGCCTGCCACTCTCCATAGTGTATAGTAAGTCACTAGAGACGGGAGACCTACCAGAAATATGGAAGACGGCGAATGTGGTCCCAATATACAAAAAGGGCGACAGACAAGAGGCACTGAACTACAGGCCAGTGTCCTTGACTTGTATACCATGCAAGGTGATGGAGAAGATCGTGAGAAAAAACCTGGTAACACATCTGGAGAGAAGGGACTTCGTGACAAATCGCCAACATGGATTCAGGGAGGGTAAATCTTGCCTTACAGGCTTGATAGAATTCTACGATCAGGTGACACAGATTAAGCAAGAAAGAGAGGGCTGGGCGGACTGCATTTTCTTGGATTGTCGGAAAGCCTTTGACACAGTACCGCATAAGAGGCTGGTACATAAGCTGGAGAGACAGGCAGGTGTAGCTGGTAAGGTGCTCCAGTGGATAAGGGAATATCTAAGCAATAGGAAGCAGAGAGTTACGGTGAGGGGTGAGACCTCCGATTGGCGTGAAGTCACCAGTGGAGTCCCACAGGGCTCTGTACTCGGTCCTATCTTGTTTCTGATATATGTAAATGATCTCCCGGAGGGTATCGATTCATTTCTCTCAATGTTTGCGGACGATGCTAAAATTTTGAGAAGGATTAAAACAGAAGAGGACTGTTTGAGGCTTCAAGAAGACCTAGACAAGCTGAAGGAATGGTCGAACAAATGGTTGTTAGAGTTTAACCCAACCAAATGTAATGTAATGAAGATAGGTGTAGGGAGCAGGAGGCCAGATACAAGGTATCATCTGGGAGAGGAAATTCTTCAGGAGTCAGAGAAGGAAAAAGACTTGGGGGTTGATATCACGCCAGACCTGTCTCCTGCAGCACATATCAAGCGGATAACATCAGCGGCATATGCCAGGCTGGCCAACATACGAACGGCATTCAGAAACTTGTGTAAAGAATCATTCAGAACTTTGTATACCACATATGTCAGGCCAATCCTGGAGTATGCAGCCCCAGCATGGAGTCCATATCTAGTCAAGGATAAGACTAAACTGGAAAAGGTTCAAAGGTTTGCCACCAGACTAGTACCCGAGCTGAGAGGTATGAGCTACGAGGAGAGACAACGGGAATTAAACCTCACTTCGCTGGAAGACAGAAGAGTTAGGGGGGACATGATCACCACATTCAAGATTCTGAAGGGGATTGATAGGGTAGATAAAGACAGTCTATTTAACACAAGGGGAACACGCACAAGGGGACACAGGTGGAAACTGAGTGCCCAAATGAGCCACAGAGATATTAGAAAGAACTTTTTTAGTGTCAGAGTGGTTGACAAATGGAATGCATTAGGAAGTGATGTGGTGGAGGCTGACTCCATACACAGTTTCAAGTGTAGATATGACAGAGCCCGATAGGCTCATGAATCTGTACACCTGTTGATTGACGGTTGAGAGGCGGGACCAAAGAGCCAGAGCTCAACCCCCGCAAACACAACTAGGTGAGTACAACTAGGTGAGTACACAGCCACCACCACCACCACCACCACCACACACAGCCACCACCACCACCACCACACACAGCCACCACCACCACCACCACACACAGCCACCACCACCAAATACAGCCACCACCAAACACAGCCACCACCAAACACAGCCACCACCACCAGACAGCCACCACCACCACACACAGCCTCCACCACCACACACAGCCACCACCACCACCACCACACACACTGTTTCTGATATATGTAAATGATCTTCCAGAGGGTATAGAATCGTTTCTCTCAATGTTTGCCGACGATGCAAAAATTATGAGGAGGATTGAAACTGAGGACGATAGTAGGAGGCTACAAGATGACCTAGACAGATTGAGTGTCGGACAGAAAAAAAGATCTAGGAGTTGATATCACACACAACCTGTCTCCTGAAGCCCACATAAAAAGAATATCGTCTGCGGCATATGCGAGGCTGGCTAACATCAGAACAGCGTTCAGGAACCTGTGTAAGGAATCATTCAGAATCTTGTACACCACATATGTAAGACCAATCCTGGAGTATGCGGCCCCAGCATGGAGCCCGTACCTTGTCAAGCACAAGACGAAGCTGGAAAAAGTCCAAAGGTATGCCACTAGACTAGTCCCAGAACTAAGAGGCATGAGTTACGAGGAAAGGCTGCGGGAAATGCACCTTACGACACTGGAAGACAGAAGAGTAAGGGGAGACATGATCACAACCTACAAAATCCTCAGAGGAATCGACCGGGTAAACAAGGATAAACTATTCAACACTGGTGGGACGCGAACAAGGGGACACAGGTGGAAATTGAGTACCCACATGAGCCACAGAGACGTTAGAAGGAACTTTTTCAGTGTCAGAGTAGTTAACGGATGGAATGCCGTTATGGCCGTTATGTAGGCAGTGATGTGGTGGAGGCTGACTCCATACACAGTTTTAAATGTAGATATGATAGAGCCCAATAGGCTCAGGACTCTGTACACCAGTTGATTGACAGTTGAGAGGCGGGACCAAAGAGCCAAAGCTCAAGCCCCGCAAGCACAAATAGGTGAGTACAAATAGGTGAGTACACAGCCACCACCACCACACACAGCCACCACCACCACACACAGCCACCACCACCACACACAGCCTCCACCACCACACACAGCCACCACCACCACACACAGCCTCCACTACCACACACAGCCACCACCACCACACACAGCCACCACCACCACACACAGCCTCCACCACCACACACAGCCACCACCACCACACACAGCCACCACCACCACACACAGCCACCACCACCACACACAGCCACCACCACCACACACAGCCACCACCACCACACACAGCCACCACCACCACACACAGCCACCACCACCACACACAGCCACCACCACCACACACAGCCACCACCACCACAAACAGCCACCACCACCACACACAGCCACCACCACCACACACAGCCACCACCACACACAGCCTGAGGAACTTCCTCAGGGGAATACCATAGGAAACAGAACTTAGAGACAAGAATGTGCAGGTCATGATGGATATTGTCACCCAAAAGTGCCAGGAAGCTGCAGACAGGTTTATCCCCGTCCAAAAGGAGAAAATCGAAAAACAACAGAAAAACCCATGGTTCAACCAGGAATGTAAGGTAGAGAAGCAACTGAGTAAAAGAACATGGAGAAACTACAGAAATAACAGAACACCAGAGAGCAGGGAGAGATACCAGAGGGCCAGAAATGAGTACATCAGAGTGAGGAGGTAAGCAGAGAGACAGTTTGAAAATGACATCGCGAGTAAAGCCAAGACCCAACCAAAGCTGCTCCACAGCCATATCAGGAGGAAAACAGCAGTGAAGGAACAAGTGATGAAGCTGCGGAAAGGGGAGAACAGATACACAGAGAATGACAAGGAGGTGTGTGAAGAACTCAACAAGAGATTCCAGGAGGTCTTCACAATAGAACAAGGAGAAGCCCCTGCACTAAATGAGGAGGCGGCAAACCAAGCAACCTTGGAGGAATTTGACCTCACCAGTGATGAGGTCAAAAGGTGTCTGCTGGAGCTGGATGTGACAAAGGCTGTTGGGCCTGATAGAATCTCACTATGGATACTAAAGGAAGGTGCAGAAGCACTAAGTGTGCCACTCTCTATGGTGTATAACAGATCACTGGAAACAGGAGACTTACCAGAAAGTTGGAAGACAGCTAACGTGGTCCCAATATACAAAAAGGGTGACAGGCAAGAGGCACTGAATTACTGGCCAGTTTCCTTAACTTGTATACCATGCAAGGTGATGGAGAAGATCGTGAGGAAAAGGCTCGTAGAGCATCTGGAGAGAAATAACTTTGTAACGCACCACCAACATAGGTTCAGAGATGGTAAATCGTGCCTCACAGGTTTAATAGAATTTTATGACCAGGCAACGAAAATTAGGCAGGAAAGAGAAGGGTGGGCCGACTGCATTTTCCTGGATTGCCAAAAAGCCTTTGACACAGTACCCCATAAAAGGCTGTTAAAAAAGTTGGAGCAACAGGCAGGAGTAAAAGGGAAGGTGCTCCAGTGGATAAGGGAGTACTTAAGCAACAGGAAACAGCGAGTAACGGTGAGGGGGGAGACATCAGAGTGGCGAGATGTCACCAGCGGAGTCCCACAGGGCTCAGTACTTGGACCCATCCTGTTTCTAATATATGTGAACGATCTTCCAGAGGGTATAGACTCATTCCTCTCGATGTTTGCTGATGATGCAAAAATTATGAGAAGAATCAAGACGGATGAAGATAGACAGAGACTACAGGATGACCTGGATAAACTGGAGGAATGGTCTAGAAAATGGCTGCTGAAGTTCAACTCGGGAAAGTGTAAGGTGATGAAATTAGGCGAAGGGAGCAGGAGGCTGAACACAAGATATCATCTGGGAGGGGAAATCCTGCAAGAATCAAATAGAGAGAAGGATCTGGGGGTTGATATCACACCGAACCTGTCCCCAGAGGCCCACATCAAAAGAATATCATCAGCGGCATATGCTAGACTGGCCAACATAAGAACTGCCTTCAGAAACTTGTGTAAGGAATCTTTCAGAACCCTGTATACCACTTATGTAAGACCAATCCTGGAGTATGCAGCTCCAGCCTGGAGTCCATACCTAGCTAAACACAAGACAAAGTTAGAGAAGATTCAGCGGTATGCCACCAGGCTCGTCCCGGAACTGAGAGGATTGAGCTATGAGGAAAGGCTAAAGGAGCTGAACCTCACATCCCTGGAAAACAGAAGAGTAAGGGGAGACATGATAACCACCTACAAAATTCTCAGGGGAATTGACAGGGTGGACAAAGACAAACTCTTCAGCACGGGTGGGACACGAACAAGGGGACACAGGTGGAAACTTAGTACCCAGATGAGCCACAGAGACGTTAGAAAGAATTTTTTCAGTGTCAGAGTAGTTAATAAATGGAATGCACTTGGAAGTGATGTGGTGGAGGCTGACTCCATACACAGTTTCAAATGTAGATATGAGCCCAGTAGGCTCAGGAATCTGTACACCAGTTGATTGACAGTTGAGAGGCGGGACCAAAGAGCCAAAGCTCAACCCCCGCAAGCACAATTAGGTGAGTACAATTAAGTGAGTACAGCCACCACCACACACAGCCACCACCACCACACAGCCACCACCACCACACACAGCCACCACCACCACACACAGCCACCACCACCACACACAGCCACCACCACCACACACAGCCACCACCACCACATACACCCACCACCACACACAGCCACCACCACACACAGCCACCACCACCACACAGCCATCACCACACAGCCACCACACACAGCCACCACCACCACACACAGCCACCACCACACACAGCCACCACCACACACAGCCACCACCACCACACAGCCATCACCACACAGCCACCACACACAGCCACCACCACCACCACACACAGCCACCACCACACACAGCCACCACCACACACAGCCACCACCACCACACAGCCACCACCACCACACAGCCACCACCACAGCGTCATCCATCAGCCCGCACGTGTCCATTCTCTCTTTATCGCCCCACTCTTCCCTCCCAAACTTCTCACACCTCACTCCATTAACTTTTACCGCAAGTTCTTCGTAAAGATTTGTCCAGATCTGTGAACCACTGTGGCTGGGCTCCCAAAACAGCCCAGCCCTGTGAACCACTGTGGCTGGGCTCACACCACAGCCCAGACCTGTGAACCACTGTGGCTGGGCTTCACACCACAGCCCAGCCCTGTGAACCACTGTGGCTGGGCTCACACCACAGCCCAGCCCTATGAACCACTGTGGCTGGGCTCCCAAAACAGCCCAGCCCTGTGAACCACTGTGGCTGGGCTCCCACCACAGCCCAGCCCTGTGAACCACTGTGGCTGGGCTCCCACCACAGCCCAGACCTGTGAACCACTGTGGCTGGGCTCCCACCACAGCCCAGCCCTGTGAACCACTGTGGCTGGGCTCCCACCACAGCCCAGACCTGTGAACCACTGTGGCTGGGCTCCCACCACAGCCCAGCCCTGTGAACCACTGTGGCTGGGCTCCCACCACAGCCCCGAACACATGGCTCCAGCCTCCTTGTTCTCACAGGCCCTGGAGATCACAGTGTGAACATACATGTGGTTTATTATGTGTTAATATGTATCGTTACATGTGTGTGTGTGAATTATGAGTCAGAACGGTCCCCGTCTCTTTGTGCTACACTGCTCAGTATGTATCACGTGTGTTAACATGTGTCAGGATGTGTCGTCTGTTAATACGTGTCATTATGTGTCACATGTTAGTATAAAAGTGATGTTAGTGTGCATCATATGTCTGCACCCTATGTATCCGTATGTATCATCAGTATGTATATCATGCGAATATATATCATGATTGCCTAAATGTATCACATGTGTAAGTTTTTATCACCTGTCAGGTTGCATCACATGTCAGTATGTATCATGTGTCATTACATACTTTAGTCAGTTTTTATAACATTGACACATATTTCACTAAGTATCACATATTAGTATGTGTCCCTCTCAGTATTTATCACATGTCCACAGGAATCAAGTATCACCAAGTGTCACTATCACTGGACCACTTGTTAAGGTCATGTGACTATTTACGGGGTATTCATGCCCGTGGCACCATTACGGGGTATTCATGCCCGTGGCACCATTACGGGGTATTCATGCCCGTGGCACCATTACGGGGTATTCATGCCCGTGCCACCATTACGGGGTATTCATGCCCGTGCCACCATTACGGGGTATTCATGCCCGTGCCACCATTACGGGGTATTCATGCCCGTGCCACCATTACGGGGTATTCATGCCCGTGCCACCATTACGGGGTATTCATGCCCGTGCCACCATTACGGGGTATTCATGCCCGTGCCACCATTACGGGGTATTCATGCCCGTGCCACCATTATGGGGTATTCATGCCCGTGGCACCATTACGGGGTATTCATGCCCGTGGCACCATTATGGGGTATTCATGCCCGTGGCACCATTACGGGGTATTCATGCCCGTGCCACCATTACGGGGTATTCATGCCCGTGCCACCATTACGGGGTATTCATGCCCGTGCCACTATTATGGAGTATTCATGCCCATGCCACCATTACGGGGTATTCATGCCCATGCCACCATTATGGAGTATTCATGCCCGTGCCACCATTACGGGGTATTCATGCCCATGCCACCATTACGGGGTATTCATACCCGTGCCACCATTACGGGGTATTCATGCCCGTGCCACCTCTTGGGTGGCTTAATCTTTATCAATCATGTGATTGTTAAATGAAGAACTCAACTCAGAAAGAAGTGCCTTAAGCACAACCCGTCCTCCTAGGGTTTCTCAACGTCAAGAAAACGGAAAATTTAAAGTGTCCTCTAATAACCTACCAAAGGTCCCAAAATAGAAAACGGGACAGCACGTCACTTTCGCGAGCCACTTTCATTTTCTAGTACGACACCTTTTGGCCTTATGTAACGCATACGAGCGAAAAGCGACGTTCTTTGTAAGAGGAGAGGTTACAGTGAGCGAGCGGAGGATGATATTAGTAATATTTTAAAATATGATATTGAAAATAGTGGTTATAAATTGTGTTTTCCAGAATGCTCAAATAATTAATTGAGTCCCAGAGCTATCAGGACGTTACAGAATTTCCGATGACACTATGCAAGTATGTACTCATTTGATTACTGCCAACCTTAATCCAGTTATGTTGGGCATGTAACCGAAAGCAATGCCGGTGGAAAATTGAGCGAGGCTACCCCAAAGCATCTGGACTTCCATGACTCCCTCCTGGAGGACATAGGAATAATTCAAGAGGTAAGGTAATGTAATCAGGAAAAAGCACTATGCCATTACGACAATATAGCTTAATGTTAAGAAATAACCGAATAATTCAGGAACAAAGAGCAAATTTTAGCCTTAACTTGAACTCCTCCAGGTGTGACAGCCTGAACCGTCTAGTGCTTTATAGGTCGCATAAAGGAAGTTTTGCCTGATATACAGATAACCAAACCTGAAGATAGCAGACTCCTAGGAACGCCTCTTGTAGGGAACGCCATCGAGAAGGTCCTTAATAAGAAGATCACTGGCCGTAAGAGGATGACTGAGAGAATGAAGACATTAATGCTCACTGTACTCCCCAAGCTGACCTATTTCCTTAGATCTTCACCATCTTTTAATAGGCTTATGCTAGAGGAGTACGACGGCTTGCTGAAATAATTGTTAGGAGAAGGCCTTAACCAGTCCTCAAACCAGTTTCTAACCAGCACTGTTAGAAACAATCCTCGTAGTGATAATTGTATTTTACAAAATACCTGTAAAAACTATTATGGGTTCTATGTAGGGTAAACATCCAAAAATTTAAAATTAAGAATTTCGCAACATAAATACTCTGTAAGACACGGCCAATTGTCTAATGCTTTGTTTGTTCATTTGTCAGAAAATTCTCAACAAATTGATTGGGAGATTGCTTCTTGCCCACAAAGCAAATGTGGACATTGTGACGGTGTTCCCCCCCTTACGTTTCTCCCACGCCTGCAGTAAGAGTCATGTCTACTTTTCCCAAGCATTCTCTACGTAGCAGGCTTCAATTTGATATATGGGAGAGAGTGAAGTGTTCTCGGAGAGCCGAGAAATTTGTGAAATAGTAATATTTTGGCCTGTGGTATAGGCCCTTTAGGAAGCCAAGATGGCGCTGGCCTTCCTGATTCCCCGCCAAAACCGTGTGACGTCAGTGGCACCGGATTGGTCACCGACAGCAATGTGGCACCGAGAGCCAATGAAAACCTCCCGTGGCGAAAGTGACGTCACGAAGGAAGGGGGTCCAGGGCGCCCGTGCTGGCGCCATCAGTCAGACACGACACGTCAAAGAGGTTGGACGACACGTCAAAGAGGTTGGACGTGCGACGATTGGTCCTGTCAGTTTGACAGTTGTTTCCCGCTCCCGTGGATTTACGCGTCACCTGAAGTCTGCCAGTACTCTGAGAGGTCTTCCCTAGTTCATGTGTTGAACCAGAGAGGAAATCGACGGTTATTTGAGCAACAAGTGCTCCAGTCAGGTACTGTGCAAGAAGCAGTGAAGCCGTGCAGTGACGTATGTGACGTCTGTGGCAGTTCACCAGTTCGTGACGGCGTAGTGGCTGACAGAGCCACTGGGTAGCTGAGGAAGGAGAGGACTATTTGGGAATCCGGACGACTGCAGCTGAGACGTAGGCGGCAGCCGTTGCTGGGAGAAGACGACGGCCAGGAGACCGACTCCAACCCTTCAAGAAGTCAAGAAGGAGGACGGACCTGCAGAGGAAGAAGGCACGGAGACGACGCGCTAAACGGTGGGACGACGAGTGGTTCCGGTAGGACACGACGACGTGTGTGTGGGGGCGTTCCCGACACGAGGACCAGGAGCTACATCTCATCTCTCATAGGAGGATAGGTTGAAGTAGGTGTTTCTAGTTCCCTCCCCATTCCCCTTTAGTTAGCTATATTATTCGGCTATATTATCTAGCCTGAGGATTTTATATGTCGTGAGCAAGTCTCACCCATGTCATGGTAAAGCACCAGTGTGCAAGACAGTACTAACAAGAGTACTTGTAATATTCATGTTTATTATTGGTGTGTACAGGCACCAGAAACAAGTGATAAATTTTCTGTGTTTTGTATATCTTTCTACAGATTTTGATGTGAGCATATAGTGATAAATTATATATAATATTATGCCATTATTTGGAAGTTAGGCTACGTGCCCAGAAACTATTTATTTTCCATGTATTGATGTTTGATTTAGATACATCATATATGTCTATGTTCATGCAGTGATAAATCATTTGTGAGTACAGTGAATTATTGCGTTATCGCCCACGAGAGAAAGTACTGAAAACTCCAGTGTTTAATGCTTCATAATATGTCATTGAATGAAGGGCAGTGAAAACCATTTCAGTGAGTCATTGTAGCATTGATTGTAGAAACGACTGTATGAGCCCGAGTATAGTGTAACTAAGTAATACGTGCTATTCGTGCCAATATCGAGTGTGCGAGTTTCTAGTAGTATTGGAGAACTTAAAGAAACAGTGCGCGTGAATCTAGAAACAAGCAATAAACTTTCGCACGGGGTCCAGGCGATCAGCTGTTCTTGACACTTGACGAGGAGGGGAGGTGTTGCCACTTAGTGAGTGCATACTATTCTTGGGAACTACCGGCCGCAGCCAGGATCAGTTGATTTACTTATTATTGTTTGGCCTTGTGACATTTTTCGTGCATTTTAAGTAAAATACAAAATTACCTTTGTGTTTTTATCATCTCCTCCATTGATCTTGTGGCTATATTATACTGGAAAGCATAGAGTGATAACAGTAAGTACCTGCCTGATTCCTGATCTTTTGAGTGTGACCTTGCCAAGGCTACCACTAATTCCACCAGTCCACTGAGGTGTTACTGGCCACCTAAAACACCAGTTGGCGACCTTGTGGTTAACAGTAGAGCCCGATTGTTGGGGAGGGCACATGACAGTCAAGTGAACGAGTCGTGTTCCCACTCCTTCTCAAACAGAGGCCGTTGAGATTGACTGGGAGACTCTCCTGGCGTGCAGTGGCGCCGTGAGGATCGAGTGAAGACCCGCAGGGCTACGGTGAATGACCTTGAGATAACTATTGCTCACCCCAGAGTAAGAATAGAGTAAGTGAAACCCCAACATTGGCGACCTTGCCAGGATTAAGTACAGTTAAGGTTGCTCACCGGGTAGAGAGAGAACTGAAAACCCCAACAACATGTTGCCTTCACATGCCCACTTGGGAACTGTCAGCCCCAAAGATCTCAGAAAATAGGCAAGACAACAACGTGTCTTTCTAGGCGATTATAACAATGCACAAGCAACAGGGCTCCATCAAGGGCCGTGGTCGGGTCTACCTATCGACGCATTCACGCCTGGAATGCGGGTAGGAGAGTGGCAGCCACTACCACCGGATCCTCCGACTCTACCAATTCCCCGAGTTGCTTGTTCTTTTGAAGGCAGATTGATGCTGCAAAGTCGGGAATTTCTAGTCCACCATCCTTTACGTCGGCATGGAAGATAGCATTAGGGGTATCGTGAGGCAGTCGTAGTCAACCACGAATTGTGTGCCACAACCGCCTGTAAAGCCTCGCTAACTCCGTCTTAAACATGAGTCCGAGAACAAGCCGGTGGTTCATCTTGGGGATTAGGTGGTGTTTAAGTAAGTATTGCCTCTGTTGGTGTTTGAGGGGGGTGGGGGGGGGGTCCTGGGTGATGTTAGTCAGGCCGTACTCAAACAGGGAGCCATAGGATAAGCGTCTGCCTCTGACCCTGATAAGTATGCCTAAGTACTTGTACTCATCCGCCACACGCATATTGCCAATTTCATCACCTCCGACAAAATATTTCCACCTAATGGGAATATCCCACCAAACACACACCGAAACTACGACGTTGGCACAACGTTCGAGCAAGTTTTAACACCACCTAACCAGTTATAACAACCAATATAGCAAGTTGTAACAACGTTCTAATACGGCATAAACACGTTAAGCCAAGATGTAACAACTTTATTTCAAGTTGTAACAAGCGGAAAATAGAGACAGTTTCGGTTTGTGTTTCCAGGGATGCTAAGACTTGTGATGTGCATCAATTGCTATACATAGCGTAAGGCACTTAGCAGCGTTCACTTTGAGGCCAGAACATAAGAACAAAGGTAACTGCAGAAGGCCTATTGGCCCATACGAGGCAGCTCCTATCTATAACCACCCAATCCCACTCATATACTTGTCCAACCCGCACTTGAAACAATCGAGGGACCCCACCTCCACCACGTTACGCGGTAATTGGTTTCACAAATCAACAACCCTGTTACTGAACCAGTATTTACCCAAATCTTTCCTAAATCTAAACTTATCCAATTTATACCCATTGTTTCGAGTTCTGTCTTGTGTTGATACTTTTAATACCTATTAATATCTCCTTTGTTATGTCCATTCATCCACTTGTAAACCTCTATCATGTCACCCTTAACTCTTCGCCTTTCAAGTGAATGCAATTTAAGCTTTGTTAATCTTTCTTCATATGAAAGATTTCTAATTTGGGGAATTAACTTAGTCATCCTACGCTGGACACGTTCAAGTGAATTTATATCCATTCTATAGTACGGCGACCAAAACTGAACTGCATAATCTAAATGGGGCCTAACCATAGCAAGATATAGCTGAAGAACCACACCAGGTGTCTTGTTACTAACACTTCGATTAATAAATCCCAGTGTCCTATTTGCCTTATTACGAACATTCATGCATTGATCCTTTTGTTTTAAATTCTTACTTATCATAATTCCCAGATCCCTTTCGCAATTCGACTTCGCAATCTCAACACCATCTAGTTCGTATCTTGTAACTATCATCATTACCTAGCCTCAAAACTTTACATTTATCAGCATTAAACTGCATCTGCCAATCCTTGACCATTTCAAAACCCTATTTAGATCAACCTGAAGTGATAGTGAGTCTTCTTCCGTGTTAATTTCCCTACCGATTTTTGCATCATCGGCAAATTTGCAAATGTTGCTACTCAAACCTGAATCTAAATCACTGATGTATATTATAAACAACAGAGGTCCCAGGACAGAGCCCTGAAGCACTCCACTTACAACATTTTCCCACCTGATTGATTGATTGATAAAGATTAAGCCACCCAAGAGGTGGCACGGGCATGAATAGCCCGTAAGTGGTACAATTTTTTTTTTCTCAGTATTCTGAGGTTACTTTTAACCATCAAGCTGTTATCGCGGGGGAGGATACTGCTTCACAGTCTTTATGAGGGTGTCCAGCTGCTGAACACCTTTGTTTACCAGGAGAGTGGCTGTGTTGATGGCTTCAGGGTGGCCACTGCATGATTCAGGAACTCTTAAAGCTCTTCTAAGGTCATTGGTTGCTTCACATTCCAGTAGAGAGTGAAGTAATGGCTTTTCTGTGACAGTTTGGCAGAAGATGCACTCTCTCTGTCGGGGTTCACCAATCTCCCAGTTGCATCTGTAACCTAGACGTAGTCTATATAACCTAACTGCTATTTCCCTGTGGATTCCTTTTGGGATATTTAACCTTTCTAATTTGGTTGCCTGAAGATACCATGTTGCAGATGGCGAACCTTCAGCTATTCTCTGGTGCAGGTAGGCTTTGTTGAGATGTGAGAGTTTTTTGGTGATGATGTTTTTTATGTTCTCTAGGCTGTGTTGAATTGTTTTATGTATCACTGGATGACGAGTTGCCAATATAGCAATTTCATCAGCTTTTTCATTTAATGGGATTCCAATATGGGATGGGATCCAGTTTAAAGTTATGTTGAGTCCTTTGCCTTTAGCGACTGCTTCAAGATACAAAATGGTGGTAATTATTTCCACATTATCTTTCCACTGTTTTTGTCCTAGTATTTGAAGTGCACCACCCTGACTTAACCCCATTTATACTAACTCTCTATTTCCTTTGGAATAGCCATGCCCTAATCCAGCATAATATAGCACCTCCAATACCCTGAGCCTCTATTTTTTTAATCAGTCTTTCATGTGGCACCGTATCAAAAGCTTTGCTAAAGTCAAGGTACACGACATCACAATCCTTACCACTATCACCTGCCTCAACTATGCTGGAATAAAAAGATAGCAAATTTGTTAAACATGAACGGCCATTTGTAAAACCATGTTGCGACTCATTTATTAATTTGTGTTTTTCAAGATGAAGACGAATTTTATTTTGCAATTATCGATTCAAGTAACTTTCCTACAATAGACGTTAGGCTAATTGGTCGATAGTTTGACGCAAGTGATCTATCTCCTATCTTAAAAATTGGTATCACATTAGCAACTTTCCATAACACAGGCACTCTGCCTAACTCTATTGATTTATTAAATATGGTTGACAGTGGGTCACAAAGCTCCTCTTTGCATTCTTTAAGCACCCTGGCAAACACTTCATCCGGCCCTGGGGATTTGTTTGGTTTGAGTTTAACTATTTGTTTAAGAACATCCTCCCTGGTAACTGCTAAACTCGTCAACCTGTCCTCGTCCCCACCCACATAGACTTGTTCGGCTGAAGGCATATTGTTAAGTTCCTCTTTAGTAAATACAGATATAAAATATTTATTAAAATACTACTCATCTCTTCATCATTATCTGTTATTTGACCTGTCTCAGTTTTTAATGGACCTATCCTCTCCCTAATCTTTGTCCGGTATAACTGGAAAAACCCTTTAGGATTTGACTTTGCTTGCTCTGCTATGCGAACTTCATAGTTTCTTTTTGCTTTCCTCATCTCTTTTTTAGTATTTCTAACCAGTTGTACGAATTCCTGTTCTAAACTGACTTCCCCATTCTTAATCCTTTTGTACCACGCTCTCTTTTTACCAATAAGGTTCTTCAGATCCATTGTTATCCACTTTGGATCATTAGTATTCGATCTATGCAATTTATATGGTATACTACATTCCTGGGCTTTGCTTAGAATATTTTTAAATAGGTTATATTTTGAGACCACATCGAAAACCCCTTTTACGTCACCTATCGCTGGGTTCACGTCTAGCTCTAAGACCGGCCCACACCCCATATCCAAGACTTTCCAATCTATTTGACCCAATAAATTTCTTAGGTTATTGAAATTAGCTTTTCGAAAATCAGGTACTTTAACAGAATTTTCTCCTACAGATCTATTCCATTCTATGCTAAATCTGATTTCTTTATGATCACTATTCCCTAGCTCATTCCCTATTTCGATGTCCTTAATTAGTGTTTCCCTGTTATTTAACAATAAATCAAAAATATTATTTTCCAGCGTTGGTTCCTTAATGTGTTGCGTAAGAAAGCAATCGTCAATTAATTCTAGCAAATCTTCTTCTTCATTATTCCCTGTTTTGTTCACCCAGTTTATTCCACTAAAATTAAAGTCACCCATGACGTAAATACTGTTAGATCTAGATGCTCCAGATATTTCATCCCATAGATGCTTTGCTTCCATTCTGTCTAAATTTGGTGGCCTATATATAACTCCTATTATAATATTATTTGCTTTTTCGTTTAATTCTATCCAAATAGTTTCTGTGTGTGGCTCAGACTTGATTCCCTCTTTGAGACTACATTTCAAATTGTCCCTAACGTATATGGCTACTCCCCCTCCTCGTCTAATATATCTATCTGTGTGAAATAGTTTAAATCCATTTATTTGATATTCAGCTAATAGTTCTCTATTTTCTACATTCATCCACGTTTCGGTAAGCGCGATAATATCTATTTTTTCTGTGCAGACAAGAGCATTTAATTCGTATATTTTATTTCTTAGACTTCTACTGTTAGTGTAATATACCCTAAGTGAATTGTTATTTTGAGGCCCTTCAATTTCCCTGATCATTTTGCCAATTCCTTTCTCCCCCAAACACATACTTTTATTATCTCCTTCCTCCAAATCAATTCCCATATTCCCTATTATGAACATTCATACACTGATTTTTTGGTTTTAAATTCTTACTAATCAACTCCCAGATCCTTTTCGCAATCTCAACACCATGTAGCTCGTATCTTGTAACTCTTATCATCATTACCTAGCCTCAAAACTTCAGGACAGAACCTTGAGACACTCCACTCACAACATTTTCCCACACTAACTTATCCCCATTTACACTAACTCTCTCTTTTTTGTATATCCATGCCCTAATCCAACTAAATATTGCACCCTCAATACCATGAACCTCTATCTTTTTAATCAGTCTTCCATGTTGCACTGTATCAAAAACCTTGCTAAAGTCAAGATTCACAACATAACAAACCTTACCACTATCAACTGCATCAACTATGCTAGAGTAAAAGACACCAAATTCGTTAAACATGAACGGCCATTTGTAAAACCATGTTGGGAATCATTTAATAATTCATGCTTTTCAAGATGAAGACAAATGGTATTTGCAAATATCGATTCAAGTAACTTTCCCACAAATAGAGGTTAAGCTAATTAGCCGATAGTTTGATGTAAGTGAATCTATCTTCTTTCTTAAAAATTGATGTCACATTAGCAACCTTCCACGACTCTGGCACTCTGCTCGACTCTAATGATTTATTAAATATGATAGACAATGACTCACAAAGCTCCTCTTTGCATGTTATCTTGAGATGATTTCGGGGCTTTAGTGTCCCCGCGGCCCGGTCCTCGACCAGGCCTTCACCCCCAGGAAGCAGTCCGTGACAGCTGACTAACTCCCAGGTACCTATTTACTGCTAGGTAACAGGGGCATTCAGGGTGAAAGAAACTTTGCCCATTTGTTTCTGCCTCGTGCGGGAATCGAACCCGCGCCACAGAATTACGAGTCCTGCGCGCTATCCACCAGGCTACGAGGCCCTCATGTTGATCATATAGTTCTCAGGAATCAGAATACAAACTGAGGTGAGTATTCCAGACTGATTTGGTGTTTATTTTGAGGGTTATCTGGGAACCGAATTCTTAATTATTCGCCCCTGCTACCTAGATAATTAACTCGTAGATAATTAGCCTAAGAAGTCTTCGGCTCCTGTACTGAAATAAAATAAATATGTTTATTCAGGTAAGGTTCATACATACAAGTGATGTTACATTAATGGATTGATATATAGATAGAGCTAGTACATACAATGCCTAAAGCCACTATTACGCAATGCGTTTCGGGCAAATTTGTGTAAAGTTGTGTAAACTTAGTTGTGTAAAATAAAAGTACAATATTTAGCTAACACTGAGACAAGATTAAACGTGTTTATTAAAGAATTTATTTTCATCAGTAACACAAAGTTGAGGAGTAACGTTCAGATACGAAGCTTTATCGTGTTATCGTGATATGTGACGCAATTCTGATGGCAGTTAAAAGCATTACGCAACAAACTGACGGAGAACTGATTAACAATAAATATTTCTAACATTATGAAACACAAATTAATCACTTCCGCAGTTCTCTCCACGTGACTTGGGCTGTTTCCTCTGCAGTCTTGATACCTTTGATCCTTTTACTGAAATTTAAGCAAATTAGGTTATAGCAATGTGCTATCACAGACATAAGAAGATAGCAACAAAAGCCCACACTTAAGTATTTACGTATTTCATGTAAAGATTTGAACTGCATTAAGTCCTACCAGGCACTGTCCCGGGGGCACTGACCCGAGGGCACTGTCCTGAGGGCACTGTCCCAATGGCACTGTCCTGAGGGCACTGTCCCAAGGGCACTGTCCTGAGGGTACTGTCTTGAGGGCACTGCTCTGAAGGCACTGTCCTGAGGGCACTGTCCTTGGTCATTGTCCTGAAGGCACTGTCCTAAGGGCACTGTCCTTGGTCATTGTCCTGAAAGCACTGCTCTGAGGGTACTGTCCTGAGGGCACTTTCCTGAGGGTATTGTCCTGAGGGCACTGACTTGAGGGCACTGTCCCGAGGGCACTTTCCTGAGGGTACTGTCCTGAGGGCACTGTCCTGAGGCTACTGTCCTGAGGGCACTGTCCTGAGGACACTGTCCTGATGGTACTGTCCTGAGGGCACTGTCCTGAGGGCATTGCCCTGAGGGCATTGTCCTGAGGGTACTGTCCTGAGGGCACTGACATGAGGGCACTGTCCTGAGGGCACTGTCCTGAGGGCACTGTCCTGAGGGTACTGACATGAGGGCACTGTCCTGAGGGTACTGACCTGAGGGTACTGACATGAGGGCACTGTCCTGAGGGTACTGTCCTGAGGGTACTGTCCTGAGGGCACTGTCCTTTTTTCAGGGATATTCCTGCGCGGGCCCTAAGCCTCTTGCTGGCCCACTGGGCGGGCCCTAAGCCCCTTGCTGGCCCACTGGGCGGGCCCTAAGACTCTTGCTGGCCCACTGGGCGGGCCCTAAGCCTCTTGCTGGTCCACTGGGCGGGCCCTAAGCCTCTGGCTGGCCCACTGGGCGGGCCCTAAGCCTCTGGCTGGCCCACTATGTGTTGCTTGTTTCTGTTTTACTTGGGCGGAGTATGAGTATTTATGACTCGTAAGGTCGCCTCAGTCAGATTTTGCCCCATGTGTTTAACAACTTCTTCTGCTCTGTTGAATGTAAGTTGAAATTTTAATGGGTTTGTAACTGTGCACTGTGTTAGATAATGTTCCAGTGGTCTGTTGGGCATTTCTCCACAGTGCTGACATTTCCTCTCATCTTCCGAAACCTGTAAGCCTATTTCCCATGCACATGGGTATCCAAGCCTGATGCGATGTAAGTGTTGTTGCTCTACTGTTCCCTTTCATCAATCTAAGTGGTTCGTTGTTAGTTGAAGTCTTGTACCAACCCGCAGATCGTGATGTTTCAACTGCTGTGTTGTGGTCACTGTACATCTTTTGCATTGCTCTGTTTCTAATTACTTTCTTAATCTGTGATAGACTCTGTGGTATGTTAATGTATACATTTCTCCTCTTAGTTGCAAGTTTTGCAGCTTCGTCTGCAATGTTATTTCTTATTATTCCCACATGACTTGGCACCCAGTTGATAAGTACCCATCGGCCTTGTCGTTTGAGAGTTTGCATTAATGATATTATATTTGTGATCAGATGTATGTTATCACATATGTGTTCTTGTTGCAAGGTTTCAATGGCGGTTCTCGAATCTGTATGTATGATAACATGTTGTCGGTGTTGAGTAAGAGCATGTTCCAAAGCCTTTTGAATGGCTAGCATCTCTGTTTGTAAAGTCGAACACCCATTTGAGAGCCTCCAACTATGGCACTGTCCTGGGGGTACTGCCCTGAGGGCACTGTCCTGACGGCACTGTCCTTAGGGCACTGACCTGAGGGCACTGTCCCGAGGGCACTGTCCTGTGGGCACTGTCCCGAGGGCACTGACCTGAGGGCACTGTCCCGAGGGTACTGTCCTGTGGGCACTGACCTGAGGGCACTGTCCCGAGGGCACTGTCCTGTGGGCACTGTCCCGAGGGTACTGCCCTGAGGGCACTGTCCTGACGGCACTGTCCTGAGGGCACTGTCCTGACGGCACTGTCCTTAGGGCACTGTCCTGATGGCACTGTCCTTAGGGCACTGACCTGAGGGCACTGCTCTGAGGGTACTGTCCTGAGGGCACTGTCCCGAGGGTACTGTCCTGTGGGCACTGACCTGAGGGCACTGTCCCGAGGGCACTGTCCTGTGGGAACCGACCTGTGAGATTTATATTTATTTAATTTATATGAATTTATATTTACGTTAATTTATATACTTCGATAGCAATTTGTATAATGATAAGTGGACTGTATTTCTGCAATAATCTCATAATCTCACAAATCGATCCTCTACACATTAGGGGGGGTTTATATTAATTGTATATAGATGCAGCCAATCAAACTACAGTATTAACTACATACATTGAAAAGGTTCCTTATCTTATAGTACAGCAGGTTAGTCCACCAGGTATAACTAGGGTGTAGACACCAAATTATCCTCTTTGAGGTAGCTTCCATCACCCAGTAACTGATGCACAAAGCCTTCCTCGTCTTGACCTGTTAAAAGGGCGCTAGCTGTAAAACCAGAAACCTATATATGACAAGTTATATAAGAGAAAACACTATACATGGAACCTTAAAGACCTGGCTTAATTACCTTTAGTTTGAGGCTCCCACGTGCTCTAACCGGATCACCCTATATAATGACATTAATGGCCATAAATGAAAATAAACGGGTTTCGGAAATAACACTTAACTTGATTTGTTGACAGCGTGTTGAAAATGGTACACCCTTGGTTTCCATAACACTACGTCCAAGTAAAATTAACAGGAGCCGCATTTGCTCCTGTGAGCCTCTGGTCTAGTATAAACAACAATGGCTGCCCTCCTTCCTCCCTGACGCCTGGCTTACATTGTCCAGATTTCAGAAAGTGATAGAAGGGTCACATTTACTCTACTTTAATATTGATAATTAAGTTAATTTATATGAGATGTTTTTCTGATGGTAAAGTCCAAAGACTAATGTATTTAAGAATAATTCCCACCATAATAGGTGGTGAATTATAATAGTATGTGGTGATGATATCCCGTTTTCTTTAGACGGTAATTCCACTACAAGTTACGTTTTCTATGGGTTAACTTGCTTATACAACACAGCTCTTATCTGTCTGTATGATATATTAAATGGTGTCGGATTTTCCGACATGTCCCGAGGGTACTGCCTTGAGGGCACTGTCCTGAGGGCACTGTCCTGACGGCACTGTCCTTAGGGCACTGTCCTGTGGGCACTGTCCCAAGGGCACTGACCTGAGGGCACTGTCCCGAGGGCACTGACCCGAGGGCACTTACCTGAGGGCACTGTCCCGAGGGCACTGACCTGAGGGCACTGTCCCGAGGGCACTGTCCTGAGGGCACTGTCCCGAGGGCACTGTCCCGAGGGCACTGTCCTGTGGGCACTGTCCCGAGGGCACTGACCTGAGGGCACTGTCCCGAGGGTACTGTCCTGTGGGCACTGACCTGAGAGCACTGTCCCGAGGGCACTGTCCTGTGGGCACTGTCCCGAGGGTACTGCCCTGAGGGCACTGTCCTGACGGCACTGTCCTGAGGGCACTGTCCTGACGGCACTGTCCTGTGGGCACTGTCCCGAGGGCACTGACCTGAGGGCACTGTCCCGAGGGCACTGACCGGAAGGCACTGTCCCGAGGGCACTGACCTGAGGGCATTGTCCCGAGGGCACAGTCCTGAGGGCACTGTCCTGACGGCACTGTCCTGTGGGCACTGTCCCGAGGGCACTGACCGGAAGGCACTGTCCCGAGGGCACTGACCTGAGGGCACTGTCCCGAGGGCACTGACCTGAGGGCACTGTCCCGAGGGCACTGACCTGAGGGCACTGTCCCGAGGGTACTGTCTTGAGGACATTATCAAGGTCTGAGTACATGGTCTGGTCAGGAGTTACTTCACAAGGAAAAGTCATTTATCAAACTGTTAAATTAACACTGACATTTCAAGGTGTCTTTTCCGATTATAATCCAGATATGATAAAAACAAATAAACTCAAGTCCGTTTCCCAGAGCTTCATGAGTCAAATTAACGGGGTGATTTATTCAGTTGCATTAATATATTGAGTTTAACATGATATGAACATGTTGCAATGGCAGCGCAGCTTTCTGAGTCATATTGGCGCTAAGTTAAAGGTATTTCTATGACCATTGCAAACGGTGTGTATGCATTCTCTTATGCATAATGTACTGTGCCTGGTTAAGCTGCGATTATTTAGTTACTCACCTCTAATTGTATTTATTATATTCAATATTGAATCGGTTCCTCTGGTGTAGGTATTGGGCTTAAAATCTTGAATAGATTATTGAGGCAAGACATAGCAATACCTACCATACCTGGATGGGCCTCCGGGCGCTCTTCTGCTCCCCGAGCCCGGCCACGATAGGTTCTTCAGCTTCCAATATAGTTCACCGCCTAGACAGCCTCTGAGTGTGTATATACACCGAGAAGCTGGGGTATACACCTCTGAGTGTGTATACACCGAGAAGCTGGGGTATACATCTCTCAGTGTGTACATACACCGAGAAGCTGGGGTATACACCTCTCAGTGTGTATATACACCGAGAAGCTGGAGTATACACCTCTCAGTGTATATATATCGAGAAGCTGAGGTATACACCTCTCAGTGTATATACACCGAGAAGCTGGGGTATACACCGCTCAGTGTATATACACTGAGAAGCTGGGGTATACACCTCTCAGTGTGTATATACACCGAGAAGCTGGAGTATACACCTCTCAGTGTATATATATCGAGAAGCTGAGGTATACACCTCTCAGTGTATATACACCGAGAAGCTGGGGTATACACCGCTCAGTGTATATACACCGAGAAGCTGGGGTATACACCGCTCAGTGTATATACACCGAGAATCTGGGGTATACACCTCTCAGTGTATATATATCGAGAAGCTGAGGTATACACCTCTCAGTGTATATACACCGAGAAGCTGGGGTATACACCGCTCAGTGTATATACACTGAGAAGCTGGGGTATACACCTCTCAGTGTGTATATACACCGAGAAGCTGGAGTATACACCTCTCAGTGTATATATATCGAGAAGCTGAGGTATACACCTCTCAGTGTATATACACCGAGAAGCTGGGGTATACACCGCTCAGTGTATATACACCGAGAAGCTGGGGTATACACCTCTCAGTGTATATACACCGAGAATCTGGGGTATACACCTCTCTGTGTATATACACCGAGAAGCTGGGGTATACACCGCTCAGTGTATATACACCGAGAAGCTGGGGTATACACTTCTCAGTGTATATACACCGTGAAGCTGAGGTATACACCTCTCAGTGTATATACACCGAGAATCTGGGGTATACACCTCTCAGTGTATATACACCGAGAAGCTGGGGTATACACCGCTCAGTGTATATACACCGAGAAGCTGGGGTATACACCTCTCAGTGTATATACATCGAGAAGCTGGGGTATACATCTCTCAGTGTATATACACCGAGAAGCTGGGGTATACATCTCTCAGTGTATATATATCGAGAAGCTGGGGTATACACCGCTCAGTGTATATACACCGAGAAGCTGGGGTATACACCGCTCAGTGTATATACACCGAGAAGCTGGGGTATACACCGCTCAGTGTATATACACCGAGAAGCTGGGGTATACACCTCTCAGTGTATATACACCGAGAAGCTGAGGTATACACCTCTCAGTGTGTATACATCACTCTCCAGGTAATGTGAAAGTGTTCTCAAGTCGCATAAATTACAATATGATCAGGTTTCAGGCTGAGATCTAAAGTTTCGTTTAAAGGTAATAACATCGCGGGTTCAGATAGCGAAGCACCTTATCAACCTGCTATCATAGCACAGTGCAGCACTGGCTGATATCGTATTCCATTGTAGCAGTGGAATACAACGCCCTTACCACTGAAGGTAAGGTCGTTGTAGCAGTGGAATACAACGCCCTTACCACTGAAGGTAAGGTCGTTGTGGGATATTTTCACCCATAATATAATCCATCTGTAGGTTCCAAGCATTTTTTATTTATTTATAAACTAAGTTAAATGAGAAAAGAACAATTCAAATTAATTTTATAAGTATTTTAACAATCTGCAGCAGTTTATTTAAGAACATTAAAGATAATATTTACAACTTTTTGTTAAGCTTACCATAACTGAATTACTTTGCCGGCTTTAAATAATGAGATTATATCATCATACAAGGTATACTCATAAGGGTATATTCTAAGTATATATTAATATTTTAGTTTGCGACAGAAGAATACTTGCTAGTGGTTCAGCAGGCAACTGTGATTGGTTTAATAACCCTTGACGAGGTTCAGAGGCCTTAAGCCAATCACAAAACCAAATCAAAATCAGATAATTTTCAAAAGAAATTTACAATCGTTCTGGGAAAGCCTTGGTGGGTGGAAGTGGCCTCCAGGCTGTGAAATGTTTCCTGCGTGTCATATCTTCTCCTTACTGTTACTGGGCTGCGGTGAGCCTCTACGACTGTGTGCAGCCGCACCAGCCAATTAGGTGGTAATATGTTCGTGTGGTAATGATAGTGAGCGGCGTTACCATCACTTCCAATATTCTCGTTACCATTCAGACTGTTTATATCCATACTAAGTGTGACCTGACCACCCTCCACCCTGTCTGGTGACCTGGAGGTGCACCTGACCACCCACCACCCTGCCTGGTGACCCGGAGGTGCACCTGACCACCCACCACCCTGTCTGGTGACCCGGAGGTGCACCTGACCACCCACCACCCTGCCTGGTGACCTGGAGGTGCACCTGACCACCCACCACCCTGCCTGGTGACCTGGAGGTGCACCTGACCACCCACCACCCTGTCTGGTGACCCGGAGGTGCACCTGACCACCCTCCACCCTGTCTGGTGACCCGGAGGTGCACCTGACCACCCACCACCCTGTCTGGTGACCTGGAGGTGCACCTGACCACCCACCACCCTGCCTGGTGACCTGGAGGTGCACCTGACCACCCACCACCCTGTCTGGTGACCCGGAGGTGCACATGACCACCCACCACCCTGTCTGGTGACCCGGAGGTGCACCTGACCACCCACCACCCTGTCTGGTGACCTGGAGGTGGACCTGACCACCCACCACCCTGTCTGGTGACCCGGAGGTGCACCTGACCACCCTCCACCCTGTCTGGTGACCCGGAGGTGCACCTGACCACCCACCACCCTGTCTGGTGACCTGGAGGTGGACCTGACCACCCACCACCCTGTCTGGTGACCTGGAGGTGCACATGACCACCCACCACCCTGCCTGGTGACCTGGAGGTGGACCTGACCACCCACCACCCTGCCTGGTGACCTGGAGGTGCACCTGACCACCCACCACCCTGCCTGGTGTCCTGGAGGTGGACCTGACCACCCACCACCCTGCCTGGTGACCTGGAGGTGCACCTGGCCACCCACCGTCCTGCCTGGTGACCTGGAGGTGGACCTGACCACCCTCCACCCTGTCTGGTGACCCGGAGGTGCACATGACCACCCACCACCCTGCCTGGTGACCTGGAGGGTTACCTGACTACCCTCCACCCTGCCTGGTGACCCGGAGGTGTACCTGACCACCCACCACCCTGCCTGGTGACCTGGAGGTGCACCTGACCACCCTCCACCCTGCCTGGTGACCCAAAGGTGCACCTGACCACCCACCACCCTGCCTGGTGACCCGGAGGTGCACCTGACCACCCACCACCCTGCCTGGTGACTTGGAGGTGCACCTGCCCACCCACTACCCTGCCTGGTGACCCGGAGGTGCACCTGACCACCCACCACCCTGCCTGGTGACCTGGAGGTGCACCTGACCACCCTCCACCCTGTCTGGTGACCCGGAGGTGCACCTGACCACCCTCCACCCTGTCTGGTGACCCGGAGGTGCACCTGACCACCCACCACCCTGTCTGGTGACCTGGAGGTGGACCTGACCACCCTCCACCCTGCCTGGTGACCCGGAGGTGCACCTGACCACCCATCACCTTGCCTGGTGACCTGGAGGTGGACCTGACCACCCACCGCCCTGCCTGGTGACCTGGAGGTGCACCTGACCACCCTCCACCCTGTCTGGTGACCTGGAGGTGCACCTGACCACCCACCACCCTGCCTGGTGACCTGGAGGTGGACCTGACCTCCCACCACCCTGCCTGGTGACCTGGAGGTGCACCTGACCACCCTCCACCCTGTCTGGTGACCCGGAGGTGCACCTGACCACCCACCACCCTGTCTGGTGACCTGGAGGTGGACCTGACCACCCACCACCCTGCCTGGTGACCTGGAGGTGGACCTGACCACCCTCCACCCTGCCTGGTGACCTGGAGGTGGACCTGACCACCCTCCACCCTGTCTGGTGACCCGGAGGTGCACCTGACCACCCACCACCCTGTCTGGTGACCTGGAGGTGCACATGACCACCCACCACCCTGCCTGGTGACCTGGAGGTGCACCTGACCTCCCACCACCCTGCCTGGTGACCTGGAGGTGCACCTGACCTCCCACCACCCTGCCTGGTGACCTGGAGGTGGACCTGACCACCCTCCACCCTGCCTGGTGACCCGGAGGTGCACCTGACCACCCACCACCCACCACCCTGCCTGGTGACCTGGAGGTGCACCTGACCTCCCACCACCCTGCCTGGTGACCTGGAGGTGCACCTGACCTCCCACCACCCTGCCTGGTGACCTGGAGGTGGACCTGACCTCCCACCACCCTGCCTGGTGACCTGGAGGTGGACCTGACCACCCTCCACCCTGCCTGGTGACCTGGAGGTGCACCTGACCACCCTCCACCCTGCCTGGTGACCCGGAGGTGGACCTGACCACCCACCACCCTGCCTGGTGACCTGGAGGTGGACCTGACCTCCCACCACCCTACCTGGTGACCTGGAGGTGGACCTGACCACCCTCCACCCTGCCTGGTGACCCGGAGATGCACCTGACCACCCACCACCCTGCCTGGTGACCTGGAGGTGCACCTGACCTCCCACCACCCTGCCTGGTGACCTGGAGGTGGACCTGACCTCCCACCACCCTGCCTGGTGACCCGGAGGTGCACCTGACCACCCACCACCCTGCCTGGTGACCTGGAGGTGGACCTGACCACCCTCCACCCTGCCTGGTGACCCGGAGGTGCACCTGACAACCCATCACCCTGCCTGGTGACCTGGAGGTGGACCTGACCACCCTCCACCCTGCCTGGTGACCTGGAGGTGCATCTGACCACCCTCCACCCTGCCTGGTGACCTGGAGGTGCACCTGACCTCCCACCACCCTGCCTGGTGACCTGGAGGTGGACCTGACCTCCCACCACCCTGCCTGGTGACCTGGAGGTGGACCTGACCACCCTCCACCCTGCCTGGTGACCTGGAGGTGCACCTGACCACCCTCCACCCTGCCTGGTGACCCGGAGGTGGACCTGACCACCCACCACCCTGCCTGGTGACCTGGAGGTGGACCTGACCTCCCACCACCCTACCTGGTGACCTGGAGGTGGACCTGACCACCCTCCACCCTGCCTGGTGACCCGGAGGTGCACCTGACCACCCACCACCCACCACCCTGCCTGGTGACCTGGAGGTGCACCTGACCTCCCACCACCCTGCCTGGTGACCTGGAGGTGGACCTGACCTCCCACCACCCTGCCTGGTGACCCGGAGGTGTTCCTGACCACCCACCACCCTGCCTGGTGACCTGGAGGTGGACCTGACCACCCACCACCCTGCCTGGTGAACTGGAGGTGCACCTGACCACCCACCGCCCTGCCTGGTGACCTGGAGGTGGACCTGACCACCCACCACCCTGCCTGGTGACCTGGAGGTGGACCTGACCATCCTCCACCCTGTCTGGTGACCCGGAGGTGCACCTGACCACCCACCACCCTGCCTGGTGACCCGGAGGTGCACCTGACCACCCACCACCCTGCCTGGTGACCCGGAGGTGGACCTGACCACCCACCACCCTGCCTGGTGACCTGGAGGTGGACCTGACCTCCCACCACCCTACCTGGTGACCTGGAGGTGGACCTGACCACCCTCCACCCTGCCTGGTGACCCGGAGATGCACCTGACCACCCACCACCCTGCCTGGTGACCTGGAGGTGCACCTGACCTCCCACCACCCTGCCTGGTGACCTGGAGGTGGACCTGACCTCCCACCACCCTGCCTGGTGACCCGGAGGTGCACCTGACCACCCACCACCCTGCCTGGTGACCTGGAGGTGGACCTGACCACCCTCCACCCTGCCTGGTGACCCGGAGGTGCACCTGACAACCCATCACCCTGCCTGGTGACCTGGAGGTGGACCTGACCACCCTCCACCCTGCCTGGTGACCTGGAGGTGCATCTGACCACCCTCCACCCTGCCTGGTGACCTGGAGGTGCACCTGACCTCCCACCACCCTGCCTGGTGACCTGGAGGTGGACCTGACCTCCCACCACCCTGCCTGGTGACCTGGAGGTGGACCTGACCACCCTCCACCCTGCCTGGTGACCTGGAGGTGCACCTGACCACCCTCCACCCTGCCTGGTGACCCGGAGGTGGACCTGACCACCCACCACCCTGCCTGGTGACCTGGAGGTGGACCTGACCTCCCACCACCCTACCTGGTGACCTGGAGGTGGACCTGACCACCCTCCACCCTGCCTGGTGACCCGGAGGTGCACCTGACCACCCACCACCCACCACCCTGCCTGGTGACCTGGAGGTGCACCTGACCTCCCACCACCCTGCCTGGTGACCTGGAGGTGGACCTGACCTCCCACCACCCTGCCTGGTGACCCGGAGGTGTTCCTGACCACCCACCACCCTGCCTGGTGACCTGGAGGTGGACCTGACCACCCACCACCCTGCCTGGTGAACTGGAGGTGCACCTGACCACCCACCGCCCTGCCTGGTGACCTGGAGGTGGACCTGACCACCCACCACCCTGCCTGGTGACCTGGAGGTGGACCTGACCATCCTCCACCCTGTCTGGTGACCCGGAGGTGCACCTGACCACCCACCACCCTGCCTGGTGACCCGGAGGTGCACCTGACCACCCACCACCCTGCCTGGTGACCTGGAGGTGGACCTGACTACCCTCCACCCTGCCTGGTGACCCGGAGGTGTACTTGACCACCCACCACCCTGCCTGGTGACCTGGAGGTGGACCTGACCACCCTCCACCCTGCCTGGTGACCTGGAGGTGGCCCTGACCACCCACCACCCTGTCTGGTGACCCAAAGGTGCACCTGACCACCCACCACCCTGCCTGGTAACCCGGAGGTGCACCTGAACACCCACCACCCTGCCTGGTGACCTGGAGGTGCACCTGACCACCCACCACCCTGCCTGGTGACCCGGAGGTGCACCTGACCACCCACCATCCTGCCTGGTGACCTGGAGGTGCACCTGACCACCCACCGCCCTGCCTGGTGACTTGGAGGTGGACCTGACCACCCACCACCCTGCCTGGTGACCTGGAGGTGCACCTGACCACCCACCGTCCTGCCTGGTGACCTGGAGGTGGACATGGCCACCCTCCACCCTGCCTGGTGACCCGGAGGTGCACCTGACCACCCACCACCCTGCCTGGTGACCTGGAGGTGGACCTGACCACCCACCACCCTGCCTGGTGACCTGGAGGTGCACCTGACCACCCACCGCCCTGCCTGGTGACCTGGAGGTGGACCTGACCACCCTCCACCCTGCCTGGTGACCCGGAGGTGCACCTGACCACCCACCACCCTGCCTGGTGACCTGGAGGTGCACCTGACCACCCACCACCCTGCCTGGTGACCTGGAGGTGGACCTGACCACCCACCACCCTGCCTGGTGACCCGGAGGTGCACCTGACCACCCACCACCCTGCCTGGTGACCTGGAGGTGGACCTGACCACCCACCACCCTGCCTGGTGACCCGGAGGTGCACCTGACCACCCAGCCTGGTGACCTGGAGGTGGACCTGACCACCCACCGTCCTGCCTGGTGACCTGGAGGTGGATCTGGCCACCCTCCACCCTGCCTGGTGACCCGGAGGTGCACCTGACCACCCACCACCCTGCCTGGTGACCTGGAGGTGGACCTGATCACCCACCACCCTGCCTGGTGACCTGGAGGTGGACCTGACCACCCACTACCCTGCCTGGTGACCTGGAGGTGGACCTGACCTCCCATTATCCTGCCTGGTGACCTGGAGGTGGACCTGACCTCCCATTATCCTGCCTGGTGACCTGGAGGTGGACCTGACCTCCCATTATCTTGCCTGGTGACCTGGAGGTAAACTAGGTTCATATAAGACTGGCCTCAGCCTGCAAGTAATAATAGTCTGGTTCCTCCCGTTATGGATAAAGGGAGTTAAGGAAGTTCTGATATAATGTAGGAACGTTTCTAAATTTCGGAGAAGTTTTGAAAATTGGGGAAATTCTTACAGAAATCCTCCACCATTAGCCAATTCCTCTCCCACTGTTGTCTGATCTTATTTTTACCCACTACACCCAGTGGCTCAGTGGTGAGCTGGTCGTGTACCTGGCCCACTACACCCAGTGGCTCAGTGGTGAGCTGGAGGTGTACCTGACCCACTACACCCAGTGGCTCAGTGGTGAGCTGGTCGTGTACCTGGCCCACTACACCCAGTGGCTCAGTGGTGAGCTGGTGGTGTACCTGGCCCACGACACCCAGTGGCTCAGTGGTGAGCTGGAGGTGTACCTGACCCACTACACCCAGTGGCTCAGTGGTGAGCTGGAGGTGTACCTGACCCACTACACCCAGTGGCTCAGTGGTGAGCTGGTGGTGTACCTGACCCACTACACCCAGTGGCTCAGTGGTGAGCTGGAGGTGTACCTGACCCACTACACCCAGTGGCTCAGTGGTGAGATGGGGGTGTACCTGACCCACTACACCCAGTGGCTCAGTGGTGAGCTGGTGGTGTACCTGACCCACTACACCCAGTGGCTCAGTGGTGAGCTGGAGGTGTACCTGACCCACTACACCCAGTGGCTCAGTGGTGAGCTGGTGGTGTACCTGACCCACTACACCCAGTGGCTCAGTGGTGAGCTGGAGGTGTACTTGGCCCACTATACCCAGTGGCTCAGTGGTGAGCTGGAGGTGTACCTGGCCAACTACACCCAGTGGCTCAGTGGTGAGCTGGAGGTGTACCTTACCCACTACACCCAGTGGCTCAGTGGTGAGCTGGTGGTGTACCTGACCCACTACACCCAGTGGCTCAGTGGTGAGCTGGAGGTGTACCTGACCCACTACACCCAGTGGCTCAGTGGTGAGTTGGAGGCGTACCTGGCCCACTACACCCAGTGGCTCAGTGGTGAGCTGGAGGTGTACCTGACCCACTACACCCAGTGGCTCAGTGGTGAGCTGGAGGCGTACCTGGCCCACTACACCCAGTGGCTCAGTGGTGAGCTGGAGGCGTACCTGGCCCACTACACCCAGTGGCTCAGTGGTGAGTTGGAGGTGTACCTGACCCACTACACCCAGTGGCTCAGTGGTGAGCTGGTGGTGTACCTGACCTCAGTACACTTAGTGGCTCAGTGGTGAGCTGGAGGCGTACCTGGCCCACTACACCCAGTGGCTCAGTGGTGAGCTGGAGGTGTACCTGACCCAGTACACCCAGTGGCTCAGTGGTGAGCTGGAGGTGTACTTGGCCCACTACACCCAGTGGCTCAGTGGTGAGCTGGAGGTGTACCTTACCCACTACACCCAGTGGCTCAGTGGTGAGCTGGTGGTGTACCTGACCCACTACACCCAGTGGCTCAGTGGTGAGCTGGAGGTGTACCTGACCCACTACACCCAGTGGCTCAGTGGTGAGTTGGAGGCGTACCTGGCCCACTACACCCAGTGGCTCAGTGGTGAGCTGGAGGTGTACCTGACCCACTACACCCAGTGGCTCAGTGGTGAGCTGGAGGCGTACCTGGCCCACTACACCCAGTGGCTCAGTGGTGAGCTGGAGGCGTACCTGGCCCACTACACCCAGTGGCTCAGTGGTGAGCTGGAGGCGTACCTGGCCCACTACACCCAGTGGCTCAGTGGTGAGCTGGAGGTGTACCTGACCCACTACACCCAGTGGCTCAGTGGTGAGCTGGTGGTGTACCTGACCTCAGTACACTTAGTGGCTCAGTGGTGAGCTGGAGGCGTACCTGGCCCACTACACCCAGTGGCTCAGTGGTGAGCTGGAGGTGTACCTGACCCACTACACCCAGTGGCTCAGTGGTGAGCTGGAGGTGTACTTGGCCCACTACACCCAGTGGCTCAGTGGTGAGCTGGAGGTGTACCTGACCCACTACACCCAGTGACTCAGTGGTGAGCTGGTGGTGTACCTGACCCACTACACCCAGTGGCTCAGTGGTGAGCTGGAGGTGTACCTGACCCACTACACCCAGTGGCTCAGTGATGAGCTGGTGGTGTACCTGACCCACTACACCCAGTGGCTCAGTGGTGAGCTGGAGGTGTACTTGGCCCGCTACACCCAGTGGCTCAGTGGTGAGCTGGAGGCGTACCTGGCCCACTACACCCAGTGGCTCAGTGGTGAGCTGGAGGTGTACCTGACCCACTACACCCAGTGGCTCAGTGGTGAGCTGCTGGTGTACCTGACCCACTACACCCAGTGGCTCAGTGGTGAGCTGGAGGCGTACCTGGCCCACTACACCCAGTGGCTCAGTGGTGAGCTGGAGGCATACCTGTCCCACTACACCCAGTGGCTCAGTGGTGAGCTGGAGGTGTACCTGACCCACTACACCCAGTGGCTCAGTGGTGAGCTGGAGGCGTACCTGGCCCACTACACCCAGTGGCTCAGTGGTGAGCTGGAGGCGTACCTGGCCCACTACACCCAGTGGCTCAGTGGTGAGCTGGAGGTGTACCTGACCCACTACACCCAGTGGCTCAGTGGTGAGCTGGTGGTGTACCTGACCCCCTACACTTAGTGGCTCAGTGGTGAGCTGGAGGCGTACCTGGCCCACTACACCCAGTGGCTCAGTGGTGAGCTGGAGGTGTACCTGACCCACTACACCCAGTGGCTCAGTGGTGAGCTGCTGGTGTACCTGACCCACTACACCCAGTGGCTCAGTGGTGAGCTGGAGGCGTACCTGGCCCACTACACCCAGTGGCTCAGTGGTGAGCTGGAGGCATACCTGTCCCACTACACCCAGTGGCTCAGTGGTGAGCTGGAGGTGTACCTGACCCACTACACCCAGTGGCTCAGTGGTGAGCTGGAGGCGTACCTGGCCCACTACACCCAGTGGCTCAGTGGTGAGCTGGAGGTGTACCTGACCCACTACACCCAGTGGCTCAGTGGTGAGCTGGTGGTGTACCTGACCCACTACACTTAGTGGCTCAGTGGTGAGCTGGAGGCGTACCTGGCCCACTACACCCAGTGGCTCAGTGGTGAGCTGCTGGTGTACCTGACCCACTACACCCAGTGGCTCAGTGGTGAGCTGGTGGTGTACCTGACCCACTACACCCAGTGGCTCAGTGGTGAGCTGCTGGTGTACCTGACCCACTACACCCATTGGCTCAATGGTGAGCTGGTGGTGTACCTGACCCACTACACCCAGTGGCTCAGTGGTGAGATGGGGGTGTACCTGACCCACTACACCCAGTGGCTCAGTGGTGAGCTGGTCGTGTACCTGGCCCACTACACCCAGTGGCTCAGTGGTGAGCTGGAGGTGTACCTGACCCACTACACCCAGTGGCTCAGTGGTGAGCTGGTCGTGTACCTGGCCCACTACACCCAGTGGCTCAGTGGTGAGCTGGTGGTGTACCTGGCCCACGACACCCAGTGGCTCAGTGGTGAGCTGGAGGTGTACCTGACCCACTACACCCAGTGGCTCAGTGGTGAGCTGGAGGTGTACCTGACCCACTACACCCAGTGGCTCAGTGGTGAGCTGGTGGTGTACCTGACCCACTACACCCAGTGGCTCAGTGGTGAGCTGGAGGTGTACCTGACCCACTACACCCAGTGGCTCAGTGGTGAGATGGGGGTGTACCTGACCCACTACACCCAGTGGCTCAGTGGTGAGCTGGTGGTGTACCTGACCCACTACACCCAGTGGCTCAGTGGTGAGCTGGAGGTGTACCTGACCCACTACACCCAGTGGCTCAGTGGTGAGCTGGTGGTGTACCTGACCCACTACACCCAGTGGCTCAGTGGTGAGCTGGAGGTGTACTTGGCCCACTATACCCAGTGGCTCAGTGGTGAGCTGGAGGTGTACCTGGCCAACTACACCCAGTGGCTCAGTGGTGAGCTGGAGGTGTACCTTACCCACTACACCCAGTGGCTCAGTGGTGAGCTGGTGGTGTACCTGACCCACTACACCCAGTGGCTCAGTGGTGAGCTGGAGGTGTACCTGACCCACTACACCCAGTGGCTCAGTGGTGAGTTGGAGGCGTACCTGGCCCACTACACCCAGTGGCTCAGTGGTGAGCTGGAGGTGTACCTGACCCACTACACCCAGTGGCTCAGTGGTGAGCTGGAGGCGTACCTGGCCCACTACACCCAGTGGCTCAGTGGTGAGCTGGAGGCGTACCTGGCCCACTACACCCAGTGGCTCAGTGGTGAGCTGGAGGTGTACCTGACCCACTACACCCAGTGGCTCAGTGGTGAGCTGGTGGTGTACCTGACCTCAGTACACTTAGTGGCTCAGTGGTGAGCTGGAGGCGTACCTGGCCCACTACACCCAGTGGCTCAGTGGTGAGCTGGAGGTGTACCTGACCCAGTACACCCAGTGGCTCAGTGGTGAGCTGGAGGTGTACTTGGCCCACTACACCCAGTGGCTCAGTGGTGAGCTGGAGGTGTACCTTACCCACTACACCCAGTGGCTCAGTGGTGAGCTGGTGGTGTACCTGACCCACTACACCCAGTGGCTCAGTGGTGAGCTGGAGGTGTACCTGACCCACTACACCCAGTGGCTCAGTGGTGAGTTGGAGGCGTACCTGGCCCACTACACCCAGTGGCTCAGTGGTGAGCTGGAGGTGTACCTGACCCACTACACCCAGTGGCTCAGTGGTGAGCTGGAGGCGTACCTGGCCCACTACACCCAGTGGCTCAGTGGTGAGCTGGAGGCGTACCTGGCCCACTACACCCAGTGGCTCAGTGGTGAGCTGGAGGCGTACCTGGCCCACTACACCCAGTGGCTCAGTGGTGAGCTGGAGGTGTACCTGACCCACTACACCCAGTGGCTCAGTGGTGAGCTGGTGGTGTACCTGACCTCAGTACACTTAGTGGCTCAGTGGTGAGCTGGAGGCGTACCTGGCCCACTACACCCAGTGGCTCAGTGGTGAGCTGGAGGTGTACCTGACCCACTACACCCAGTGGCTCAGTGGTGAGCTGGAGGTGTACTTGGCCCACTACACCCAGTGGCTCAGTGGTGAGCTGGAGGTGTACCTGACCCACTACACCCAGTGACTCAGTGGTGAGCTGGTGGTGTACCTGACCCACTACACCCAGTGGCTCAGTGGTGAGCTGGAGGTGTACCTGACCCACTACACCCAGTGGCTCAGTGATGAGCTGGTGGTGTACCTGACCCACTACACCCAGTGGCTCAGTGGTGAGCTGGAGGTGTACTTGGCCCGCTACACCCAGTGGCTCAGTGGTGAGCTGGAGGCGTACCTGGCCCACTACACCCAGTGGCTCAGTGGTGAGCTGGAGGTGTACCTGACCCACTACACCCAGTGGCTCAGTGGTGAGCTGCTGGTGTACCTGACCCACTACACCCAGTGGCTCAGTGGTGAGCTGGAGGCGTACCTGGCCCACTACACCCAGTGGCTCAGTGGTGAGCTGGAGGCATACCTGTCCCACTACACCCAGTGGCTCAGTGGTGAGCTGGAGGTGTACCTGACCCACTACACCCAGTGGCTCAGTGGTGAGCTGGAGGCGTACCTGGCCCACTACACCCAGTGGCTCAGTGGTGAGCTGGAGGCGTACCTGGCCCACTACACCCAGTGGCTCAGTGGTGAGCTGGAGGTGTACCTGACCCACTACACCCAGTGGCTCAGTGGTGAGCTGGTGGTGTACCTGACCCCCTACACTTAGTGGCTCAGTGGTGAGCTGGAGGCGTACCTGGCCCACTACACCCAGTGGCTCAGTGGTGAGCTGGAGGTGTACCTGACCCACTACACCCAGTGGCTCAGTGGTGAGCTGCTGGTGTACCTGACCCACTACACCCAGTGGCTCAGTGGTGAGCTGGAGGCGTACCTGGCCCACTACACCCAGTGGCTCAGTGGTGAGCTGGAGGCATACCTGTCCCACTACACCCAGTGGCTCAGTGGTGAGCTGGAGGTGTACCTGACCCACTACACCCAGTGGCTCAGTGGTGAGCTGGAGGCGTACCTGGCCCACTACACCCAGTGGCTCAGTGGTGAGCTGGAGGTGTACCTGACCCACTACACCCAGTGGCTCAGTGGTGAGCTGGTGGTGTACCTGACCCACTACACTTAGTGGCTCAGTGGTGAGCTGGAGGCGTACCTGGCCCACTACACCCAGTGGCTCAGTGGTGAGCTGCTGGTGTACCTGACCCACTACACCCAGTGGCTCAGTGGTGAGCTGGTGGTGTACCTGACCCACTACACCCAGTGGCTCAGTGGTGAGCTGCTGGTGTACCTGACCCACTACACCCATTGGCTCAATGGTGAGCTGGTGGTGTACCTGACCCACTACACCCAGTGGCTCAGTGGTGAGCTGGTGGTGTACCTGACCCACTACACCCAGTGGCTCAGTGGTGAGCTGGTGGTGTACCTGACCCACTACACCCAGTGGCTCAGTGGTGAGCTGGTGGTGTACCTGACCCACTACACCCAGTGGCTCAGTGGTGAGCTGGTGGTGTACCTGACCCACTACACCCAGTGGCTCAGTGGTGAGCTGGTGGTGTACCTGGCCCACGACACCCAGTGGCTCAGTGGTGAGCTGGAGGTGTACCTGACCCACTACACCCAGTTGCTCAGTGGTGAGCTGGAGGTGTACCTGACCCACTACACCCAGTGGCTCAGTGGTGAGCTGGTGGTGTACCTGACCCACTACACCCAGTGGCTCAGTGGTGAGCTGGAGGTGTACCTGACCCACTACACCCAGTGGCTCAGTGGTGAGATGGGGGTGTACCTGACCCACTACACCCAGTGGCTCAGTGGTGAGCTGGTGGTGTACCTGACCCACTACACCCAGTGGCTCAGTGGTGAGCTGGAGGTGTACCTGACCCACTACACCCAGTGGCTCAGTGGTGAGCTGGTGGTGTACCTGACCCACTACACCCAGTGGCTCAGTGGTGAGCTGGAGGTGTACTTGGCCCACTATACCCAGTGGCTCAGTGGTGAGCTGGAGGTGTACCTGGCCAACTACACCCAGTGGCTCAGTGGTGAGCTGGAGGTGTACCTTACCCACTACACCCAGTGGCTCAGTGGTGAGCTGGTGGTGTACCTGACCCACTACACCCAGTGGCTCAGTGGTGAGCTGGAGGTGTACCTGACCCACTACACCCAGTGGCTCAGTGGTGAGTTGGAGGCGTACCTGGCCCACTACACCCAGTGGCTCAGTGGTGAGCTGGAGGTGTACCTGACCCACTACACCCAGTGGCTCAGTGGTGAGCTGGAGGCGTACCTGGCCCACTACACCCAGTGGCTCAGTGGTGAGCTGGAGGCGTACCTGGCCCACTACACCCAGTGGCTCAGTGGTGAGCTGGAGGTGTACCTGACCCACTACACCCAGTGGCTCAGTGGTGAGCTAGTGGTGTACCTGACCCACTACACTTAGTGGCTCAGTGGTGAGCTGGAGGCGTACCTGGCCCACTACACCCAGTGGCTCAGTGGTGAGCTGGAGGTGTACCTGACCCACTACACCCAGTGGCTCAGTGGTGAGCTGGAGGCGTACCTGGCCCACTACACCCAGTGGCTCAGTGGTGAGCTGGAGGCGTACCTGGCCCACTACACCCAGTGGCTCAGTGGTGAGCTGGAGGTGTACCTGACCCACTACACCCAGTGGCTCAGTGGTGAGCTGGTGGTGTACCTGACCCACTACACTTAGTGGCTCAGTGGTGAGCTGGAGGCGTACCTGGCCCACTACACCCAGTGGCTCAGTGGTGAGCTGGAGGTGTACCTGACCCACTACACCCAGTGGCTCAGTGGTGAGCTGGAGGTGTACTTGGCCCACTACACCCAGTGGCTCAGTGGTGAGCTGGAGGTGTACCTGACCCACTACACCCAGTGACTCAGTGGTGAGCTGGTGGTGTACCTGACCCACTACACCCAGTGGCTCAGTGGTGAGCTGGAGGTGTACCTGACCCACTACACCCAGTGGCTCAGTGGTGAGTTGGAGGCGTACCTGGCCCACTACACCCAGTGGCTCAGTGGTGAGCTGGAGGTGTACCTGACCCACTACACCCAGTGGCTCAGTGGTGAGCTGGAGGCGTACCTGGCCCACTACACCCAGTGGCTCAGTGGTGAGCTGGAGGCGTACCTGGCCCACTACACCCAGTGGCTCAGTGGTGAGCTGGAGGTGTACCTGACCCACTACACCCAGTGGCTCAGTGGTGAGCTGGTGGTGTACCTGACCCACTACACTTAGTGGCTCAGTGGTGAGCTGGAGGCGTACCTGGCCCACTACACCCAGTGGCTCAGTGGTGAGCTGGAGGTGTACCTGACCCACTACACCCAGTGGCTCAGTGGTGAGCTGGAGGTGTACTTGGCCCACTACACCCAGTGGCTCAGTGGTGAGCTGGAGGTGTACCTGACCCACTACACCCAGTGACTCAGTGGTGAGCTGGTGGTGTACCTGACCCACTACACCCAGTGGCTCAGTGGTGAGCTGGAGGTGTACCTGACCCACTACACCCAGTGGCTCAGTGATGAGCTGGTGGTGTACCTGACCCACTACACCCAGTGGCTCAGTGGTGAGCTGGAGGTGTACTTGGCCCGCTACACCCAGTGGCTCAGTGGTGAGCTGGAGGCGTACCTGGCCCACTACACCCAGTGGCTCAGTGGTGAGCTGGAGGTGTACCTGACCCACTACACCCAGTGGCTCAGTGGTGAGCTGCTGGTGTACCTGACCCACTACACCCAGTGGCTCAGTGGTGAGCTGGAGGCGTACCTGGCCCACTACACCCAGTGGCTCAGTGGTGAGCTGGAGGCATACCTGTCCCACTACACCCAGTGGCTCAGTGGTGAGCTGGAGGTGTACCTGACCCACTACACCCAGTGGCTCAGTGGTGAGCTGGAGGCGTACCTGGCCTACTACACCCAGTGGCTCAGTGGTGAGCTGGAGGCGTACCTGGCCCACTACACCCAGTGGCTCAGTGGTGAGCTGGAGGCGTACCTGACCCACTACACCCAGTGGCTCAGTGGTGAGCTGGTGGTGTACCTGACCCACTACACTTAGTGGCTCAGTGGTGAGCTGGAGGCGTACCTGGCCCACTACACCCAGTGGCTCAGTGGTGAGCTGGAGGTGTACCTGACCCACTACACCCAGTGGCTCAGTGGTGAGCTGGAGGTGTACTTGGCCCACTACACCCAGTGGCTCAGTGGTGAGCTGGAGGTGTACCTGACCCACTACACCCAGTGACTCAGTGGTGAGCTGGTGGTGTACCTGACCCACTACACCCAGTGGCTCAGTGGTGAGCTGGAGGTGTACCTGACCCACTACACCCAGTGGCTCAGTGATGAGCTGGTGGTGTACCTGACCCACTACACCCAGTGGCTCAGTGGTGAGCTGGAGGTGTACTTGGCCCGCTACACCCAGTGGCTCAGTGGTGAGCTGGAGGCGTACCTGGCCCACTACACCCAGTGGCTCAGTGGTGAGCTGGAGGTGTACCTGACCCACTACACCCAGTGGCTCAGTGGTGAGCTGCTGGTGTACCTGACCCACTACACCCAGTGGCTCAGTGGTGAGCTGGAGGCGTACCTGGCCCACTACACCCAGTGGCTCAGTGGTGAGCTGGAGGCATACCTGTCCCACTACACCCAGTGGCTCAGTGGTGAGCTGGAGGTGTACCTGACCCACTACACCCAGTGGCTCAGTGGTGAGCTGGAGGCGTACCTGGCCCACTACACCCAGTGGCTCAGTGGTGAGCTGGAGGCGTACCTGGCCCACTACACCCAGTGGCTCAGTGGTGAGCTGGAGGTGTACCTGACCCACTACACCCAGTGGCTCAGTGGTGAGCTGGTGGTGTACCTGACCCCCTACACTTAGTGGCTCAGTGGTGAGCTGGAGGCGTACCTGGCCCACTACACCCAGTGGCTCAGTGGTGAGCTGGAGGTGTACCTGACCCACTACACCCAGTGGCTCAGTGGTGAGCTGCTGGTGTACCTGACCCACTACACCCAGTGGCTCAGTGGTGAGCTGGAGGCGTACCTGGCCCACTACACCCAGTGGCTCAGTGATGAGCTGGAGGCATACCTGTCCCACTACACCCAGTGGCTCAGTGGTGAGCTGGAGGTGTACCTGACCCACTACACCCAGTGGCTCAGTGGTGAGCTGGAGGCGTACCTGGCCCACTACACCCAGTGGCTCAGTGGTGAGCTGGAGGTGTACCTGACCCACTACACCCAGTGGCTCAGTGGTGAGCTGGTGGTGTACCTGACCCACTACACTTAGTGGCTCAGTGGTGAGCTGGAGGCGTACCTGGCCCACTACACCCAGTGGCTCAGTGGTGAGCTGCTGGTGTACCTGACCCACTACACCCAGTGGCTCAGTGGTGAGCTGGTGGTGTACCTGACCCACTACACCCAGTGGCTCAGTGGTGAGCTGCTGGTGTACCTGACCCACTACACCCATTGGCTCAATGGTGAGCTGGTGGTGTACCTGACCCACTACACCCAGTGGCTCAGTGGTGAGCTGGTGGTGTACCTGACCCACTACACCCAGTGGCTCAGTGGTGAGCTGGTGGTGTACCTGACCCACTACACCCAGTGGCTCAGTGGTGAGCTGGTGGTGTACCTGACCCACTACACCCAGTGGCTCAGTGGTGAGCTGGTGGTGAACCTGACCCACTACACCCAGTGGCTCAGTGGTGAGCTGGTGGTGTACCTGACCCACTACACCCAGTGGCTCAGTGGTGAGCTGGAGATGTACCTGACCCACTACACCCAGTGGCTCAGTGGTGAGCTGTTGGTGTACCTGTACCGCTGGTGTACCTGTACCGCTGGTGTACCTGTACCGCTGGTGTACCTGTACCGCTGGTGTACCTGTACCGCTGGTGTACCTGTACCGTCTGCTCTACAAACCTCCTTCCGTCCTTGAGTCAAAACTATCCCACTTGTGCCTATATAAGGCGGGCCAAGTTATGTGTGCCTATATAAGGAGGGCCAAGTTATGTGTGCCTATATAAGGAGGGCCAAGTTATGTGTGCCTATATAAGGAACAATGAGGTGAGTGGCACCGAGGGCTCAGCAGCAGCGAGGAGGACCAACACTCCGCGACCCTCATCCACGGTGAAGAGTTCCCAGTCCTGTCCTTGTGTGTCTTCGCCACCCACCTCGCTAAACACTTTGGTTCTGTAAACGCAAACTTCTCGGAGCTGTTTGACGCAACCCGTCTCCCTAAGGTTTGCCTACGTCAAGAAAACGGTCAGTTTAAAGTGTCCTCTCCTAACCTACCAGAAGTCGCAAAACAGGAAACGGGACATTACGTCACTTTCGCGAGTCGCTTCCATTTTCTAGTACGACAATTTTTGCCCTTATGTAACGCATACGAGCGAAAAGCGACGTTCATTGTAGGACATACGAGCGAAAAGCGACGTTCATTGTAGGACATACGAGCGAAAAGCGACGTTCATTGTAAGACATACGAGCGAAAAGCGACGTTCATTGTAGGAGGACAGGTTGTGATTGAGGCTCCCCCCCCCTCCCCCAACAAAGTAAGTGTCATTAGGAAAATGACACTCAAACTGAACATAAAGTGCCACTTTGGCAACCCGTCCTCGACTCAAGTCCATTACATCCAGAATGAATAGCATGTAAATTTGTACATGCTGTTCATTCAAAACGGGAATTTTCTCACATAAATTAACATTATAATATATTAGCATATTAGGCATATATATAGGCATAGGTTAGGTTAGGTGTTTAGGTTCTGTTGGCGATTATTTGTATTTGTAGTACGTGGGTGAAGCATTTACAGCGTTGTGGTTCAAACAAAATTCATTAGTGAAGTACTTGTTCCGGAACTGTTCGAACGTCAACAGTTGTGAGTCGTGTGTAAACCGCTTTTCATTTATAAACAGGGGGTTTGGCGGGTGCATGGAATCACTTTTGGGTCTTTGTTAGGGGGACGAGCTGGACTTTTGAGTGCAGTCTTCTCGAGCTTCACGTAAATCAGCGAGGCTTCACAGGGGGGCAACACAAGGAAGCATATGGGGTTCAGATGCAAAAATTGTCTGATTTGACCAGCCCGTCCTCCAAACAAAGACCCAAAAGTGATTCAACAAAATATGTCCAACACAATAAACTACATTTTAAAGGTAAGGTTAATTAAAAGGTGGCGAAGTGATTCCTTTTTAAGTGCAATCTACCTGTCTCTGATATTCCTGTTTATCTGTACCCCACCATTCAAGTATCATACACACCTGTCACCAAGAAAGATAATGAGACTCTTGCTTTTCTCCATGCTGTCACACTTGAAACAATTGCCTCCTCCATCGAAAATTTAAGATCTCACGAGCACTGTGTCTACACCGACGGCTCAGTCCAATCCTCTACTGGACGGACTGCAGCGGCATGTAGGTTTTATGGAAATTATATTTGCACAAAGACTGTCAGTGTCAGGTTAAACAACTGGCTGACCTCCACACAAGCAGAACTAGCAGCATTTCAACTAGCTACCAGTACATTAAAAAAACATTGGAGGAGGAATAATATTTTGTTATTCAAAGTCTGCTCTTCAAGCAATCGAAAACTTCTCTTGGAAGATCGACAGCAAGAACCTCATACTCCCAATTATAAATGACCTAATTGATGCACAGAGTAAAGGGTCTCGAATCTCCTTTGTATTGATACCTTCACACATAAATATAACCCATCATAATGAGACAGACATTGCAGCCAAATTAGCGTGTAACAAGGATGAAGTTGAATTTGATCTAGGTATCCCCATCTCTGCTGTCAAAACTGTATTGGTCCAAACACTCAGATCTGATAGGAAAGAAATTACCGACTCGCAACGACCTGAAAGTACTAGTATAAAGAGCTATGATTTGTTCAGATCTGAAACCTATATCTATGGGCAGCACAAAACGTCCACTAGACTGTGCGACACAGTGGTTGCAAGGATCAGGTTGGGTTACCGTTACCTGTAGCAGGTGGCTGCAGGTGACGGGTCTCCCAATCCTGAGCACTCCAGTTGCAAACTCTGTGAGCAGGAACTACGACACGATCTCCCGCACTACATCACTGAATGCCCAGTTATTAGACCTTTCAGACCAGTTGGCATGAGGTACCTGGAGCTTTGCAATTACTTTATTCACTCTCGTATTCTTGAAAATATCCTCACAGTGTACCCAAAATTTGCCAGTGCAGGCTATTAAACACATGGCCCTGTATGACTGACCATCCTGCGAGATAGGGACTTTTATTACCACTGCTGCCTTATTCAATCTTGTGTCGATGATATCCTCAAAATGCTTCCGGAGTCTGCCAGTGCAGACTGCCTATCACATGCCTCTGTATGACTAACCATCCTGTGTGATGGAGATTTTATAGCATCACGTAGTTAGCTTTTTTGACACACTGTACTCCCCTTCATATAGTCTAGGGTAGCTGCAGTAATGCAGATGTACCTCATGTATTAATAAGAAAAAATCCAGCGGCCCCTTCCTTAAATTAACTGGAAACCCGAAGCGCCAGTGGACCCTTCCCCCCCCCCCCAAAAAAAATAAATAAAAACTGGCCGTTGGCGTTTCATCCCTACTACTCCCTAGTACACTGGTACCCCTGTTACCCTGGTACACTTGTCCCCTGGTACACTCGTACCCTGATCCACTGGTACCCTAGTTCCCTGATGCTCTGGTCCCCTGGTCTCCCCTGGTCCCCTGGTTCCCTGGTCTCCCTTGGTACCCTGGTCCCCTGGTCCCCTGGTCCCCTGGTACCCTAGTACCCTAGTACCCACATCAACTCTAAAATATGAATGTTCACAAATACTCAAGCATGTTGTTTAAGATTCGCTACCTGGAACGAAAAGTTCCAAGTATCACGGGCTATGGTGAGCCCGTAGTGGTACTCAAGCTGCTCCAGGCCATACCTTCCGTGCTCTCAGTGTTGTGGGTATACATGCCTCGGCTTGTTCAACGATCCACTCCTTGCTCGTTGAAAGTAACGAGGTGTATAAGGTACGAGTCCTCGCCTGGGGCGTCAGATGGCGGCCCTTCTTACTGAGGTGTAATGCAATCATTTGTTGAACATTCATCGTTGGTTAGCTCTATCTAATCTGTTTGCAGTCCTGCAATCAAGGCTTGTACGACCAAGGATCATTGTCGCAAACTCATCCAGGACTCTTCCCAGAATCATCACATCCACGTCGTCGATTTCCACCCTGGTTTGGCATTGAAGTTTTCCGGGTTGTAGTCAGGGTCATTGTACATCATGATACGTCTCTCCAAGATGTGCCGAGGTAGCAGCTGGATAGTACTCGTACGTATTGTCAGTTTAAGGCATGAGGAAGTTAGTAGGAGCATCTCAGTCCTCCTAATCAAATACCAGTGAGGCGGGGTAGTATTTACAGCTACATTGCCGTCGAAAAATGTTTCCTTCCCACCTGTAAAGCCTTGGGCTTTCCCAGAGTCTTTCGTCCCCGTTGATCTAATGCCCTGGTGCTCGAT